>NC_056727.1:524947107-524974607 GCF_019279795.1 Protopterus annectens | reverse complement strand
CTCTTCGGTCTTTTAATATAGACCCCATCAAGCCTACTCTCAGCCACTCATTACAAGACACACCTGGCGTAATGGAAGGTCAGTTTCCCACCATTTCTCCAGCCAGCCTGATTGACATGGGCATCCTGAGGCAAGTAGCAATTGTCTCATGTATACAGACAACCTACTATTCCTAAAACATGCAAATACAATATGTGAAAGATGTATCTTTACTATGAATCTGGAATAAATGCTCTCTCTCTCTCTCATGGAGCAACAGACCAAATAACAAGCAGGTTTCCAGCACCCACCACCTCCCACACATACCAAGCACACAGCACATAAACCCACATATGTGGAGGTAATCACTAGAAATATATCAAAAGAGCAAAGACCTCCCAAGTGCAAACATTCTGCACACAATACAGTCCCAGCATCACCCACTACACATAATAACACATGTATCAGTGTCTCACCCAATAAGCCCCTAAGGAAAAACATATCTAAACTAAATGTCTTGTTCATAATGACTCCATAGTGAGAAACAAAGATTTCCCCCTCACTAGACTGGAGAAGGAGAAGGTCATGGTCAGCTGCCTGCCCAGTGCCAGGATCTGGCAAATCACGGACACACTCAAGTCACCAGGATAATGCCACAATATGAACAAAAAAATGATTGACTTCCACACTTGACTTAGCTTCTGGTGTCAATCCATGGGAATCCAGCATCTGACAGCCTGGGATGATATGGTCAACAGACCATGCTACTTTGCCAGAGATGGTCTTCACCTGCACCTGTAGGCTTTAGGTTGCTGGCAAATGTACTTGCCTCTCCCATAATGCCCTTTTTAGGAAATGTCATAAGTGCAAAATTCCCAATGTAAAAATATCCTCCAGAAACAAACTCGGGCTTATGCTGCTTAATGGTATGAGTCTAAATCAGAAACTGCACTCACTTGAACACTTTTCTCCCTGGAAGATGCTGATGTCTGTGCAGTCACAGAGGTATGGTCCCAGACATCAGACAGTACCCTGGCCATGCAGGGCTACAATGCCTTCCACATGTTCAGACCATGCAATGAACATGAAAAAGCAAGGGAGGAGGAGTAACATCTGCATTAAAGACATATACACCTCTAGACTTGTTAAACAGTATGACTTCCTAGAGTTACTCTAAAACCAATTAACTGTAGGAAAGACCCCCCCCCCATGTCATTGTTAGCTAATAGTCCCCCACCATGAACCACAAAAACCACACAGCCTACCTGGACCTATTTGATTCACTTTCAGTATAGCCAAATACCCTAGTCATGTGTGACTTTAACTATCCTTCCATTGATTGAGTAACATATATGAACACAAACACAGTCACCCAAAGATTCCTTGACTTTGTTAACATAAATGCTCTGGAGCAGATAGTCACCACCCCCACAAGAGTTTCTAACATCTTTGATAAAAGTGCTCACCAACATGGGAGATCGCAGCACCAGCCCATGTGTGGGTCCCCCCTGGTAAAGTCCAATCATAAATCAATTTCATTCGAACTAACGATCGTACCAGACCTACCCTCAGTAGCAAAAAGGTTAAAAATTTCTCCAAAGCAAACTATAGCCTACTGAGTAATGGCATTGATAGTTTCAGACCCCCTGCCAACTATGACAGCAATGACCCCTATACTGAGGTTTACACAAATGTCCTGTATAAACACTTATATAAATGTATAGACTCAGCCATACTAGAACAGATCAAATCAAGAGCTTCACAAAAAAATAAGCCGCCCTGGTGGACATCCAGCATAAATAGGTTATACAATAAGAGAAAGAATGGTCTCGGCAAATGAAGAATACCCTCCAAAGCATAAACAAACAGATTAGACTTCTTGTAAAGTCCTCTAAAGCTAATTATAAAAGTAAATTAGCATCCCTAGCTAAGGGATATCACAAAGTATTCTTTAGCTACAACCAAAATCTAAAAGGGAAGACCCAGATTTGTACCAAACTAGCTGTGGACAGTACCACTTATATTGAATTTGAGGACATTGCCGACCTGCTAGCAGACAGGTTTGGTGAAAACTTCACCCCTTATCCCCACCAATCATACCCCATAACATACCTGTCACCAGTCCTCTGCCTAGTATCTCCAGAGAGCAGGTCATAGCCGCACTCTCCAAGGCGAAAAACACAGCCTCTATGGGACTGGACAACATCCCAGGCTGCCTATTAAATGTCTAAAACAGGAGTTAGCAAAACCACTGAGCATGCTCTTCAGTCTCAGTCTAAGCACTGGCTTTGTCCCAGCTAAGTGGAAAACAGCAACAGTAATCGCTTTGCACTTCCTAGAGTTACCTTCTTGGGAACCCTGGGAATTATTGAACACTAAGCCAAACCAGCCTTATCTGCAAGGCCATGGAAAGAATCATCATGGATCTTATTAACAAGGATATAGGTAACCTTCAAACTCTTGACCCAACCCAGTCTGGCTTCACTAAGGCCTGCTAAACCTGGTGGACTTCTTTGAAAATGTCACAAAGGCCCTGAATGAAGGCAAAACAGTTCATACTGCCTAGCTAAACCTAGCCAAGGTATTTGACACAATCCCTTACTCAGGCATCACTGAGAAACTCACTTAGCTGGGGATTAACCCTTACATCACTAGATGGGTTGCCATCTGGCTCACAAACAGAACACATACAATCAAAACTAGGGATTCCAACTGTACTAACAGACCTGTTACCAGTTGTGTTCCACACAGATCTGTGCTAGGCCCCCTACTGTTTAGTATCTATTTTTCAGAAATCCAGATGAAAATAGATGGCCTATGGCTTACCAAGTTTGCTGATGACTGCAAAATTGGTGCAATCATTGAAGCCCCCAAAGATGTCAACATACTACAAAATGGGCTTAAACAGAAAAATGATTGGTGTCAAAGCCACAGACTTCAACTAAATACAAAAACAAATTCATTATCATCCCCTTTGGCAAAGGAGAACCCCCTGCTAATTGCAACATTAATAATATTTCCCTAAGTAGTTGATAGTAGCCTTAAGTTTGATCATCAGTTGTCCGCAGTTGTAAGGAAGGCCTTCTATATTGCACACATCATAAGCAAGTGTATAGCATCCAAAGCTAAGGAGGTTATAACGCCTTTGTACTTGGCCCTAATCAGACCAATAATAGAGTACAATGCTCCCTTCTGTATGCACCTCACCAGACATCTGCAGCAACTGTAAGAGACCTAAGAGGTTTCCCACCAAGAAAATTCAGGGCCTACTACACACAACCTACATGGACAGACTGAAGGCCCTTTCACTTTACTCAGTATTGTACAGACTACTTAGAGGCGACTTGTGCCTGGCCTACAGAGCAGTCTCATACTCTGCCTTGATGAAGCTGCTACACATCTGCAAATCCAATGGGACAAGATCCACTCACTCTAGGGATCTTAACCTAGACTGCGATTTTAACAACACTTGCTGGAGAGACAGATATGTCTCCCAGAGGTTGCCATTCCTCTAGAACAAACTCCCAATTCATGTAAAACAGAGCTCCTCAATGACCCTATTTAAGCATAACCTGGACAATTGGATGGGAAACCATAAGTTTACATGGGGGGGTTTCACCTATGTCGCTCTTAGACGGGCAAACGGTCCTGATCATAGATTTGTGCGCAAACATAGACTACATATCTTGGTCCATAAGGGAACAAGGGTATAACATGGCTAGGCTTGCAGAGGCCTTAGGGCCAATAGCCTAGTAACCTCCTATGATCCTGTGATATACCTACATGACTGAAGTCACAGCTCATGGGATCGTAGTATTGTCCTTCAGGAAATAGAGAAGCAGACCTAGGCCACTCTTCTTCATGTCTTTCTACAATAAGTGGCAAAAGGTGCTTATAGTTCCATGAACCTCTCTCCACATCCTTACACAAACATGCTAAAACTGAGATGTGGCATTGACAAGGACTACCTCGTCTTGTGATTAGTTCCACTGAGCACCACTCTGTTTGATGAAGCATCCATTCTATTTTTGATATGTGCTTATATTGTTCTAACTTCTTGTATTCATATCTCCCTGTACACCTGAGGTTAATTTAGAGCCCTATTGTATTTCAATATTTTTGAAGTATTTAAAGTCCCTATTATACATGTGTACAGTCTGTCTGCTATTAGGAAAAGATTCAGTTTAAGAGTCTGCGGTTTTGTTTTGTTGAGAGCATTCCAATCATTTTGTCACTCAGTGGTAGGATTCCCTAGAAAAGCTGGATGACTCTCTTTAAATAAAACGGAAGGGAGAAAATGAGAAGATGAATAATATTTCTTTTCCACAGCTCTGCTTGTGGTCTCTTATGACCTCTTATGATCTCTTATGGACTATTGACAGCACCATAGTACTATTAAAACTGCAAGGATAACTTAACCACAGCATACATAAAATAAGTCCAAGGGCTATTGTAATAACACTCACAGCTCTAACACAAGTTTATATTTTTCTTTTTTTCTAACACAGAGTTATTTAAGCAGAAAACAAGATAATAGCAGTTATGGAATGTATCCTTTCATTTTTATCATACAGTCTGAATTCCTCTACAAAACATGACATTATCCACAGTGAATGAGGGCAGGTGTGCTATCTAAACAAATGAAAACCCAAATAGACATTCAAACCGATAAACAATAATTAAATAAATACAATTCATTTCCAGAAAAATAAAAATAAACTCAGCAAGGGAATAGCTTGATATATCAAGACAGGGAAGAACCTTAACAAATCGCATGCAGATCATATGAGAGAGCAATAATTACAGGAAAAACCTAGGTAAGCTAGAGTCTTTGCTGTGTGAAACCTTAAACCTCATGTAACAGAGGCCCATGGGATATACTCAAATGACCTCTTAAGGACATCGATTGTTTCAGCTATATGGCTTCTAAGTGTCCATGACTTTTCATTTTTTTTTTTTGTTTAAGTCTATATGGACACATTCAGGCCAATACACTCAAATATCACTAGCCTTGGACCTGGATGTTTTGGTTCTCTTACAACCTCATCAGCACAGCATAAGTAGACTGTTAGACTACACAGGGCCTTTAAACCCAACTGATGTCCATAACCATTAAAGTGTTTGCAAATTATCCCAAATAACATCCAAACCAAAGAGTAAAAAGGTCACACAGACAAACCAATTAATAAAAACTACAAGAAAAACCTAGCCAAGCTAGAGTTTTCACTGTGTGAAACCTTAAACCTTAAGTAATACAGACCCATGGGATATATGTAAATGACCCTTAAGGACATCAAGTGTTTCAGATGTATGGCTTCTGAATGTCTACAACTTTTTAATTTTTCTTCCAGTTAAATTAGGAATGCTATTTCTCAGCTACTCCATCTAATTAGCTGGATGCTCTTCAATGTCTGCATATAATTATTTTCTAACTTTTCTAAGTGACCCTTGCCAAGACCTGTTAAAACTCCAAAAGAGCGAAAACGTAAAACAAAACAAAATGTAATATAAGAAAAACATAAAAAAGAAGTAACCAAATCTTAAATGAATAACTTTAATCCAAAATCAAATGCAGCCAGATATCAACAGTAGTCAAGCAGAGAACAAGTCAAATAAGCACTATTTTGGGTTAACAGGGATATATATAGGGCTCTTTTCAAGGTCATCTTGTTTCTCAATGAACGCTATCTGCTTATTTTTTTTTCTCTAGGTTGCTCTCCCTCTGTCTCAGTGTCAGTGGATACCAGAGCTGTGATTTCTTTTTCATCTGTAGGTTGTTCTTTTTCTGCGAATGATTCATATTCAGTTATGCATTTCTTTTTACTTATAGCATTCCCTTATTTGAAAATGTTATCCTACACTGAGAAAATGAGTTTAAAACTCTGACTGGGTATTGTTGCTTCCAATTTTACTACAGAAGTATTTCTTACTGTTACATTTCTCCTTCTCAGCACTTATCTACTGCTTAAAATTCTCGATTTATGGGGCTTTCTGTTTTATCTTGACAGAAAGTGTAAAATGCATCCCTCTAATGAAATCCACCTTTTCAGTGACTGACTCCTTTTCATTTCTGCTACTCATTTCTATTCCTTGCTCTATGTCACTTTCAGGTTGCTGTTTCACTTCTACTCCCTGGTTTGTAAAATCTTCAGTCTGCAATATTTTACCATGTAGATCCCTTCTTTGTACTGTTTCTGTGTTTGCTGATATATCTGTTTAAAGGGTGTACATTCTTCTCTGTCTGTATTCGACGGCACATTTTTGTACCTTTGTAACTTTTCAAGCCCTATTCCTCGATCTTTTGTTATTCTCATATGGCTGCTTCCCCTCCATTTTCCAGGTTAGGTAGAGGTGTATCTGTAGGCTAATTCACTTGCTGATTTTCCTCTACACACTGAAAATGTGGTCCAACAAAAGGATTTCCTTCTTCCCATTGCCTCCACAAATCTTAAACATGAGGAAAATCTTTCCCTATTATCCTATGAATTGCTAGCTTGGGAACTACAGCAACAGGATGAACTATTTTTCCAAACACAGTTTGCATTTCTACTTGAGTAATTGAACATTGTTTTCCATCTGCATGAATATTGACAACTTCAACTGCATTTTTAACAAAGCTATGTTATGCTTTTATAAACATGTGTATTACCCAGATGCAGAATTACCTGCAGTTCCATCTCATCAATTACAACAATGCACTTAAATAACTTTGCAGTAGCACAATAGGAGATTTTAAAGTGCAGTATTCTATTAGACAACTAACTGAATTTCAAAGGCATAACATCATTAGTAGCACACTTTTCTGTGGGTGTAGTTTTCACAGGTATAATAGTGTCACAATTGATAATAAAAAGGCTGTTTATGTGACCCCATTTCCTACTCTTAAAATAGAGTTTGTCTACATTTGGTACTTTTTTGTATGTTAACATAATTTGACACATGCTTTGCTATATCTATAGATTAATCATTTTGAAACACGGTTTCCAGTCCATGATAATCTCTCTACCACTAACAAACATTTCAGCATCTTTAGGGTCATTTTGAAACACTAACCTTTATAACAAAGTAGCAATGTCATCTTAACTGTATTAACTGCTAGCATTTCTATCATCTTGCTTATAGTATGTTGACTATCAGAATATCAGTATAATTCAAGTACATATTTTAAATGACATAACTGAGATTTTACTATTTTGTTACAAGAAAATGTTCAGTGATGAAACTTATGAGCTTGTATCTCAAAGGTAAGACCAGCCCTGACTAACAATGTTTTTTTTCACTTTGACATAATTCTGATGGTCAGCCAGTTCCATGACCTTGAAGGCCTTTACAGACTCCACATTTAGCAGGGATAAGAGGAGTCTAGCCTAGTCACACTTCTCCCACTATTCTTGATGCATGTATGTCTCAGAGGTTATCAGGTACATCTCAAGTGTTTTTTTCCCTGGTTTGTTGTTTCATTGGTGGGAATATCCTTAGTATTGCCATGGATCTGACAACTACAACCATCCCCCAAGTTACAGTAGCAATAATCTGTAGCAGTTGTTCTGCAGTTGTCATCTAGGCAAAGGACAAATACAGGTATATTTGACACAACCTAACACACACCACAGGACTGCATTCCCTTTCAGTGGGATACATTTACTGCACCAGTTCATTGCTCTACACTCAATGTTGTATATAACTTTTATTTCACTGAGTAAACTAGAGCAGGTCTGTTGCCTAATTCTCCCGGTCTCCTGGCTTGAATGCTAGACTCTTTAGCTGCTACTCACTCATTTGGTCACTGCCAATTCAAAGTGCTGTGCATATATCACAGCTGGACCAAATTAAACTTGTCTTACATAGACTGCACTGTACAATCAAAGCTCTTCCTGAAGACAACCCTTTAAAAGCATCTTTTTTTCCAATCTGTCCTGTAGTAAGATATTAAGCTTTAGACAAAATAAGCTATTTTGCCTTTTAATACAAAAGAATGTCTGGGAGACCCAATCTCCCCATTTCAGTTGACATTATTATTTTGTCCCAAGAAACTCATATTTTATTACCTCAGGTAAAGGAAGTATGCCTACTGTTTGGGTTCCTACTATATAATCAAAGACACAATCCTTTGAATGCGTCTTGATCGAACTTGAAAGCACAAAACAGCAAAATAGCGAAATGGCATATAAGCAATTTCTTTCCTTGGAAAAAAAATAATTTGGCTGCCTCCGTTACTTTGCCGTTTTCGTCACTTTAGTGCAATCTCGGAGTTGGTATATTTAAGTAGGGGATCGGGGGTGTGGGGTGGAAGCCCCCCACTTTATGTAATGTTTTGAAGTTTTTATTTTTATTTATCTATTTATTTATTTTGTGGAACAGCAATTTTTTTTCCCTGGGAAAAAAATTGCTGT
This sequence comes from Protopterus annectens, assembly GCF_019279795.1. Taxonomy (NCBI): domain Eukaryota; kingdom Metazoa; phylum Chordata; order Ceratodontiformes; family Protopteridae; genus Protopterus; species Protopterus annectens. Next base: position 524,966,235 of record NC_056727.1, on the reverse strand, counting down.
TTCGAGTGCTTGGGATTGTAAGCTTTCACTTACATGGGGTCGATAAATCAGCGTTTGCTTTTTTAAGCATTCGCTGATTTAATATAGACCCTACTGTTCAAGCTCATAAATACTCATTTGGGATCAACAGGAAAAATCCTAAAAATAGTAAAGGGTCAGGGCAATATAAATGCTTGAATTACTTGTCCTTCCATGATAAATTAAACAAAAGAGTAATTCATCTATTAGAATAGTCTAAGAACATATTAATTCCAGAAAAAGGGCAGTTTTGGCTGAACCTTAACCTGACACCCATTTAGTGAAGAAATAATTTATATTTCCAAAATTTTTACAGATTTTTCCTCTATCAAATGCATTTTCTGTAGAGCCAACAGCTAAAAACTGCAGTATTTAATGGAAGTAAAAAATCCATTATATTCAACAGGATTACATGCAAGTGCATTTACTCACCAAAATAAATATGGTGAACTGAACATTAATTTGCTTAGTCAGATCCTTTTGGATTTTGTAGTGTACATATATTGTTTGGGCTCCGATAAGGCATGCCACATATCAAAACCATTTTTTCTCAAAATCAGAAGTGTACAAACATGTAGAAGCAACTATTCAGGTGCAGAAAAAAATGATACAACTAAAGCACGGGCTGCAGTATAGACCCAGAGTGGTAATACAATAACATGTTCCTCATCTATCTTTCTTTCAGGCACAAATAATCTCTACGATCAATTATCTAACAATTCCTTAAAATTATCTATATATTTTTAGCAAATTTAATAACAACAGCAAATATGAGCTGAATTTCTCTCCACAAACCCCATTTGGGGTTTCACTTTTGAAACATCTCCTTGGAATATTAGCATCAAAGTGTCTGCATCTAATCAGCTTCTGTTTACCATCAGAGAGCCCGACCAAAAGTTCTTGAAAGCATGAGGTCCTTTTAAGTGACTCATTCATAATTATGGTAAGAGTAATTTCTGACTGATGGGGTGATTGCTCTTCACTGTTCAGCAAAACTCAAAGCCCACCTTATTGACAGTCATCTTTTCAAGAAAAATTGAAGATTGTAGGTAACTGATGGCTATTTTTTTCATTTCTTCATTCTTTTTTATCTGTAGTCATCCACCTTGGAAATCCTAATTCAGTAGGGGGAATGGCATATTTGCTTTGAAGGTAAATAACCCTTTTCTGCATATTTATTCTATTGCCAGAGACAGAGAGAGACAGAAAGTGACCAAACTGCATTTGAAAATGATTTCCAAGTGCCATAATTGGATGTAACATCAAAACATCCTTTTGATATAGTGCTATGAAAACATAATCCTTTTTATCCAAGATACTTAGCGCTGTTTCATATATGCTTCTATTAATGTATTCATTTTGAATTTCTTTGTCCCATATAATCTTCTGTTAGAAAATAGTCTCGGAGAATCAGTGATCTTCATTGTATGATTGACATTCCTGAGGGGCTTATTAATGTACAGGTAAAGCCTAGTAAAAAGTAAAACACTTAAGCTGACATGAAAGTACTGAGACTGAATTCTTCTTTGGAAGCCACCATTTCTTTTCCTGTTTCTAATCACAGCTCCTAAAAAAGGCATGGTTAACAAGAGAGAGGTGAAAAAACAAACAAAAGTAAAACAGAACTAAGTTAACTACAGCAGCAGTTAACAATGATCTGGTTTTCCTGTCCCCTTGCTAGCTGAGGCAGTTGTTGTGCATGTAGTCTATAAGACCATTAAAGGTCCAAGCACATAATTCTAACCGACTCATAGCACTGGCTGATTAAGTGACTTGCACAAGGCCACAATGTAGGAACAAAAAGCATCAAATCGTGTACCACAGGAAGTATTCATTTATTGATTGATTTTGATTCCCGGAAAAGTCCAACTGGATATAAGACTTCTTTTCAGTGGAGAGCCCAGGAGAAAAACCACAGTTACAATAACAGAAAAAATGTACATGATAGTATAACATACATTTTTAACTGTTTTTTACATGGACGTATAATGAACCTTTTTAGATGTTACACAATTTACTGAGATCCTGGTAAACAGAGATTATAAGTGCATATCAGGGTAATATAAAAACAATGGAGATAATTATGCAAGTAAAGGTACAGGGCTGCATGAGTAATGTGATGTTGTCAGAGTAGCAATGAGTAACATTTGCAATGCCACATTATAAATGCAACAATTTGCTAATGATAGAGCCTGTATACATCAAATATTTACTGTTATGATTAGATGGTAGTACAGGGCTAACTAACAGAATCTTGTTATTTTATCACTAGATGCACACATTTGTTCACTAAAGCAATTGCAGGATATAACAGTAATGCTAAATACAAAAAAGCCCAGAGTCAGTGTAAACAACAACAACACTGTGCTCTTTTGTCTTTAACATTATTGTTATAGCCTGCAATTACGTTTTTGTAATTGCAAAGAAAAGAAATTGTCCCAGCTCTATGACATAGAGAAATAAAGCCCTGACATATCCCTATAACTCATGTTTACTTAGTTGCACACTGGAAGAGAGAGGTGAGAGACAGGGAATGAGTGTCTGATGCTGGTCATCAATCCCGACAGGACATTAGCAGTCTGGCTGGCTGCAGTACTGACCATATCAGCAGCAGTGCTAGGATTAAGCAAGTAGAATATGGGACATGGTAACAATGCTGTTGCACTTAAGTCATAGGGAATAGGCATTTGTGGATGCATGCATGTGTCACTCTAGTGTCTCTCTACTTGGCAGTGAGTGCAGATGCCATAAGCCATCATGACAGAGGGGGTTGGATCAGTGACATTTGAGTACTCTTCATGGGTGATGGTTCACTATCAGAACCTGACTTTCACTTTGATATTGAATAAAAGTCCTTGTGGTCTCTCACCTGTTTGGGATAGTGTATTGCGTTGGGGAACTGACAGGCTATAATTCACTTAGATGAGGAATGAATGGTCATGAGGGTACTGGAAAGGGGAACTCAGTGGTTAATGGGGTAAAAAAAGAAGAAGAAAATGTGAGGAATGCACATCTCCCAATTACAAAATAGTGCAGATCTATGTGTATTGTTTTTTATTAAACTGGAAAAAAATAGTTTATTTGTTATGTAAAGCAACAGACGACAAGCCAATAAGCTCTATGAATAAGAATATCAATTTTAATGGATGATAATATGAGAAATGCTGTTTTTCAGACTATGTATTACAGGACAAAGCCTACTTTGAAACTGCAGTATACAAGTACACAGTCTGATCCACTTTGCTTGGGAGCAATAAAGCTGCTATAATTAATATAGATTAGGAGTCCTCCACTGAAATGTAAAATTATTAAGTGCAAATAATGGCTCTTAATTATAGCCACCATCCACTTCTTTACGGACATCACAGCCTATGGGCATTCCTTTTAGTGCTTTCCCTTTTCACTGAGTTTTAATATGTAAAGTAAGCTTTATCCCTTGCTATGACTTTCCAGTAGTTCCAAACCACAGAGGAGGTGCTTTATGTTAAACATAATTTTAACATAAAAATCGAATGCATTACATACTGTTGAGGCTTCCGTTTTTTAGTTTCTATTGCAAAGCACCAATAGTTTTGTGCTAAAACTAGATAGTTCATAGTGACACATACCTTATTATCTAGTTTGAACAGAAATGTTTTATGACTACAACTGACAGCTCATGAAGTTAGCCTTCAAAACTGCTAATTTATTAACATATTGTATTAGGTTTCCTAGACTAACTGCAATGAAGCATTTGATAAGTGATATACTAATATAATAATATAATGTATGATGTAATAAAGTCCACAGACCTGCTGTAATACATAAAGCATGTTTTAAGCTTCCAAATCTTAAAAATAACAACAGTAATAAGCTTGTTATAGCAAGGTACACATGTATGAATCTTGTTGTAAGTAGGGCTTCATCTACTGCAGTGCTGGTAGCATTACAAACCTGCATTAGAAACCTACACAAAGCTTTGAAATTTGTTGAAAACTTTTTGCTTCCACAGAAGCAAGCTCTTGATTCATTCAATGCATCTTACTTCTGATTGCTGTTTGTGTGGCAGCAATATAGTACATGACAGCTTTTAAAGCTATATAGACACTTCACATTCCTGCAATTATTTTTGTAGGATAATGGGGCATTTAAAACTCATCATATATTACAAGGAATTATGCTTGGATCAGAGATTAAGTAAGTGTTAATATGTTTTCAAAATGAATTAAGGAATTCACCTGTTGAGCTGGTTACATTATGAATCACTACAGCTCTATTCACCACAAAGTTAACTCACTGAGTACTAGAGTATAGATATGCAACAAACCAGGAATGCAGGAAAGTGAAACACAGCTGTCTTACATTTCTGCATATCCCACTTTATGCCGCTTCCCTCCACAGGCTGGTAGGCAGTAAAGTATTGTGTATAGATACACAGTCAAGCTCTGTTGTGCATCTTTGCACTACACAAACTTAATAATACAGTAAACAATTGGAGTCTGAAATGGTCTAACCATAAAACACCATAACCACACCACAGGCAATGCAAAACCTTAGCCCAGTCTGTTGCACCTGCTATTCAGCATGTGCCCCAGCATACAGACATGAAAAAGTCAGGAAAGGAACTAAGCATATACACAGACACACTGTAATGCCACATACCCTGGTGGCAGTCTGATGTAAACTGTTTAATGGGCAACACAGCCACCAATCACATCTTGCACGACATCTGCATATCCCCTTATCTACTTGTAGCGGTTGTTAGGATACCTGAATTTCATCACTATGGTGCTTCCACTGTCACTGGGTTTGCACATTCTCATTGCTGGCCCTTTTAATGTGGGGGACTGGGACTGTGGTGGTCGCTGCGGAGGTGTCACATATAGTATGCTTGAAAAGAAAGCACCCCCTTGTCATGCTGTCACGATCCCTAGTCTTCCATCTGCACATGCATGAACAGATTTTTTTCTCCTACCTGTTAAGCTGCTGCACATGCAGTGAGACTTGACTCTGTGCGTGCACACATCTCCATCCTTCACTCACAGAAACATGACAGGTGATATCTTTCCCATCTCCTACTTCACTGAATTCTATACAACCACTTGTGTGTCACCTATTTGAACTGCTTAAAAGGCTTAACTCATGCAGTCCACACAGCATACACTTTGCTGTCAGCAACTACAAGGACTCACTCAAGCTTTGTTAGTGAGGTGCATAATTTAATCCAGTCCTTAAACATAGTGACCATAATCCTATCTCTGCTACTCTCACCAGCTGTACAGATACTTTTTTTTATCTCAACTTTAAATGATGTGATAACAATATCCATTCTCCTTGTTTCTTTTCTCCTCTTCTAATGAATTTTCAGTGTGACACAAGCATACATTTTGATATGCTATAAGGTCCAGATGAGTGGTCTTTCTTGTCTATTTCCATTTGCTGTACAATTTTCAGTTCTCATGTGACCTTATATTCTCATTCTTCTTAGATCCAGAAAAAGCTGACGGTCTATCTCATTTGCATGTGTACAACGAACCAATGAAATGAGGAGCCACCAAGCTGAAGTACGCCAATACAAATTGTATCACAAAATGGCACTTTAATAAGCCAAAAAAAAAAAATCAAATGCAAACAGCAAGTGTGAAGCAGTTTTTGTTTAACTCCTGTTAAACTTCTTCAGACTGTTACAAAACACTGACATCACTTCCTTTTATACAAATACTAATTTCAATTAATGCTAAATTAAAAACACCTGCTCACAAATAATTCAATCAACTAGCTTAAACAAAGAAAAAAATGCATGAAAATATATGAAGTCAAATACCTAAGTGCAATAATCACTTGCATGAATGCATATTGTACTTGTTGCCTAAAACCATGAATGAACATATATTCAAGGGACTAGAAAAACAGATGATGTTAAAAAGTATAAAAAGTATATATATGTATTATGCAATATTAAAAGGTGTATATGTTATTTATATAAAATCTATATTAAAACTTATAAATTCAATAAATATTCTATTATTAATATTGATAGCTTAAATAAAATTATACAATATAAACAATTGTATATACTTTCACTGACCCATGACAAATATATATATATATATATATATATATATATATATATATATATATGAAATATATATATATATATATATATATATATATATATATATATATATTAAAATGTTTATAAATATGATATTATAAAACACATAATTTTTAAATATAAATACCAGGCATTAGCAGGGAATTTATTTAAAAATATTAAAAAATATATTATATATATACATTATATAAAATGCAATGAAAATACAATAAAAGGATGACAAAAAAAATAATAATGGCATGCTAAAGGTCCAAAATGTTTTCAAAGCAAAATATAATATAATATCTCAAAGCAAAATATAATTATGTCACTATGTCATATAATTTTATTCCTTTCTAATGCCTTTAATTTTAATATGGGGGTAATTGTGATGTACTCATTTATACCAGGTCACATATCAGCTTGTGTATTTATTTGCCATTTTAGTTCTTTTGTAATAGTCTGAAGAAGTTTAACAAGAGTTAAATGAAATGCGCTTCACATTTGTTATTTACATTTTTTTTTGGCTTATTAAAGTGCCGTTTTGTGATACAATTTGTATTGGCGTACTTCAGCTTGGTGGTTCCTCATTTTGTTGGTTCGCTGTGCCAGTAGTGGTTCGTAAGTTATTGTTCGCTCATTTGTATGTGTGTGTGTGTGTGTGTGTGTGTGTGTGTGTGTGTGTGTGTGTGTGTGTGTGTGTGATTGTGTGTATGTGTGTACGTACATGGGTATGTGTGTGATTGTGCATGCGTGCGTGCATGTGTGTGTGTGTGTGTGTGTGTGTGTGTGTGTGTGTGTGTGTGTGTGTGTGTGTGTGCGTGTGTGTGTATGTGTGTAAAGCAAAATACATTCAGCAGATCACTTGGCTTTGTGTATTTCTTTATCTAAATGTATGATTTATCATCGGGGCAAATATGCAGCAATATCTGTTTCATGCATTTTGAATTTCCTCTTCAGGAAAGAAAGCTCCATACCTCATACCTGCCATGCAGAGCTTACCATGTAGAGGCATGCTCCTGTATCTCCTCAGATGATTTGTATTGGCTCAAGGAATGCACATTTTGTTAATGTTATATGTGATGGTAGGCCAGTCAAGAACTGTAAGGACTGCACAGTTTATTTCAAAGAAACGTGAGCTTTACAAAGAAGTTACACAACTGAAAGGCCATTTGTTTTCACTCCAATTATTTAGTTATGACAAAATTCAGGAACAAAAAATCTTGTTTTATATCTATAAATACAACAAGCAGTTATCAACATAGAATGTTGACTTGCACTGAAACTAAACAAGAACATTAATAATTATAAAAACAAAACAAAAAAAAAAAACAGACTTAAATGTGAACTCTGTTTAGTAAAAAAGTTTAATGCTTTTGTTTGTAATTACAAAATATTTCCCCACTTTCTGCAAGTCTTGCACGGTGTGCAGGATTAGTGCAGGAGCGCCAGCAGGCAATATGTCTGCCGTGCGATCCAGGAATAACCTGTAGGGGCTTGCACGAGTGGTCCTGCACTAGTCCTGCATGGACTCAGACCCTGTATGCAAATTACCCCAATGTGCAGGAGAAATCCATGCAAATGAGGTGAATTTGTGATCCAGGAAGCTGGAAACCAGCCATGCAGGACTAGTATAATCTGCCGAAATGTACTCCGCCAGTAACGGAGTACATTTCTGCAAATTCCAAAATGGAGCCATGACAGCTCCAAATAAAGGGTGCATATCATTTAGAAAGCATGCCAATGGCCAAGTATAAGGCCATTGGCATGGAAAACAGTTGAAAAAAAATCAACTTTTATTTTTGTTTAGCCGATCGCGGCTGTTTAAGCATAAAACAGCGACGTGCAAATGGGATCGGGGGGAAAATAAGAAAATAAACGTAAAATAAGCATTCTAACTAAAATCAGTATTCTGCCATTATAGTCAATGGCAGGCAGAAGACAACATGGCCAGTGAATAGTGGTTGCTAAGGGGGGAGGCTCAGTGTGAGACATGTAACTATGCATTAGCAGGCAATCCTATGCAAATAAGGGGAATGATAGTGAATCCTAGATTTCCCCTGCATGCTAGTCAGCTCCCAACAGTGTAAGAGCAGGAATACCTTGGTGCAAGCTTAGGAGTTAGCTAACATCATAGCGGGATGTGTCAGGCATACTGTAAGTGGATTGGAGCCCTGTGGCTCAGGTTTGCTCCTAGCTTAGCACAGCTAGGCAAAGGGGTGTGTCTGAGGCTGCCTAGCACTCTTTACATTACCTAAGTGGGTGTACACGCTGCACACTGGGTTTTAAAGAAAAAAAAAGTAAACCAGGAAATAGCAGCTCTGTGCAGATTTGAGCACTGTGTTTGCACGGCATGCCCCCAGGCTTAAACAGGAAGGCAAGGGAAAGGGAAAACAGCAGTAGGAAGGTAATGTTGGAGAACTAGCATAGCTGTCAGGTGAAATGTATCAGAATCAACCAGTTACACAGGAAGCAGACCAGCCAAGCCCAAAACACAATAAAAACTATACAAACACCTTCCCCTCTGTTTTTTCCCATACTCTACACCACTGGTGTATACAAGCGGGGAACTTTTAACAAACAAAACAAGAAAATGATAGGGGCTGCAGCAGGCATCATACAACAACATGTGGAAGAGGCTGAGGATGGTGAGGATGTGAATGCTGTCGACCAACCCACAGTGAGGAGATGGAGAAGAGTGTACAGACCCCAGGGTAACTAACCAGGGGCTACATGAGCTGGAGATAGTAGAGCACTATAGGGTGGACAGGGACCTCCTACAGCAAATTGTTGAGCTGTGCTGGCCATGCCTGACACACCAAACTGACAGAGGGGAACCCGTCCCAGTGGATACCAAGGTATGTGTAGGCCTAGGAACACTAGCCACAGGTACCTCCCAAAGCTCAACTAGGGATATCATGGGGAACTCATAGGCATCAGCATCCAGAGTATTCCACCAGTTCCTGGATGCCAAGTCAGCACATGCCAGTGAGCACATATATTTCCTCAACACCCATGAGGTGTTGGCCAGCAATATGCATCTCTTCCACCAAATAGCAGAATACCCTGAGGTAGCGAGTGCTATAGTCTGCACACACATATGCATCAACGCACCACCTGGTGATCAGGGTAGGGTCTACATCAACTGCAAGGGCCTCTCTTCCATCAACTGCCAGGTTGTGTGTGATGCCCAGGGTATTATAATGAATGTGTGTGCCGGCTACCCTGGAAGCTATCACAATTCCCACATCTGGCATCTGACCCAGCTGTACTAGAGTTTTGCCAATGGGGACATCCCTTACAGTCACCTAGTGGAGGATGCTGGTTACACACTGGAGCTGTGGCTGATGACACCCATCAGAGATGCACACACACCCAAACAAGAATGCCATAATGAGGCATATGCACAGACCAGACTTATAATAGAGTGTGTGTTTGGGATGCTCAAGTCACGGTCCTGGTGCCTGGACACATCCGGTGGAGCCTTGCAGTACTCACCAGCTACATGTACTCAGATTGTTATGGTATTTGCCATGCTACACAATATGATCCTGCAGAAACAGCTGCAGCAGGAACCAAACGGGGCAGGGCCACACAGCCCCCCACCAGTGCCAAGGCCTGCACTAGCACAGAGTGACTCGGAGGAGGAGCAACCTGAGCCTGCCCCAGTAGGCAGATGGAGGCATGCCTAGTATGCCCTGGCCTGGGCAAAGAGGCAATGCATAGCACATACACTGACACAGTAGGGACCCAGGGAATGACACCTCTCTCTGACTCACACATACAGTAAAACGGATGTCAGACATGACACTACCTGTGCTCAACAATGTATAGGGAGTGTACTATGTGCATCCAACACAGATAGCCCTCCAGCACCATCCTCAATACTGGCACACCCACAAGGTAAGTCAATCAAACTACCAATTGCCGAATGGAGTAAAATGTGTCGTTACCTGTATCTATGTTATGGATGTGAGAATGCAAGGGAATCGGTTGGCTGAATGGTATGCCAGCAGATAGTATACACCCATAGTGGTACCATAACATCTTTAACAAATACTGGAGTCACCATAGTAGCCAGTACTACACAGGGCGACAAAACACACTGCAGGAAATGTGTTGGGTGACATGTGTGTCCATATGACTCACACATGCCAGTCAGGGAGGTTCACATACCCAACAACAGTCTCAGCCAGCAGGACAGGTGTATACAAACACAAACAGAGGCTGTGCTATGGCCTTTGAATGATACCTATGGGTAACCTCCCCCACAGGCCTACACAGATAGGCCACAGCAGGTTAGGCAGTGGGATGTTAGTTCTGAAGGGTAGGAAAGTCAGACGCTAATATGTAGGTCAACAAAGATAAGACCTGTAGTACACTGATATTCCTCTAGTCAGCATTATAGGTTAGAATACAGAATAAAATGGAGTACCTGACATACCAGTACAGTCATAGCAAATGTGTACAAGTGCCAGGTGTGCCCCACCATCCTATGTAGACATGTATTAACAGTCAGGTGTGCCCCCCCCCAATCATGTGTAGAAATGTAGTAAAAGTCAATTGTGCCCCAACAGTTCTGTGTAGAAATGTAGTAACAGTCAAGTGCACCCCCCATCCTGTGTAGATATATAGTAACAGTCAGGTGTGCCCCCCATTCCTGTGTAGAAATGTAAAAACAGTCAGGTGTGCCCACCCCACACCCATGTAGACATGTAGAAACAGACAGGTATACCCCTACCCCCAATCCAGCATAGAAATATAGTAACAGTCAGGTGTTCCCCCCTCCAATCCTGTGTAGAAATGCAGAAACAGTCAGGTGTCCCCCCCACAATCATATGTAGAAATGCAGTAACAGTCAGCTATGCCCACTTCTCTCCTATGCAGACATGTAGAAACAGTCAGGTGTGCCCCTTCCCCAATCCAGTGTAGAAATGTAGTAACAGTCAGGTGTGCCCCCCCAATCCTGTGTAGAAATGTAGTAACATGTATGAGTAGGTATAATATGAGTGGAGCGCAGATGCCCAGAGGTAGCCAAGGTAGCAGGATAGGTTGTAGCATTTGCACAATATGCAGGTCTGTGTGTGTTAGGATGGTGTGTGTTTCATATTGTGTGAGAGTGGTCAGTATGTATGCATGTTGAGGTAAGATCTGGTGGCCATTGCCCACTACTGCTGATGACAGGGACAAGCCCTCACAACTGCAGTGCCAAAGACAATCACCACCAGTATAACACATGCTAGCAGTAAGCCATTGTAAATGTATGGTGGTAATATGTGTCACCATCTGAAAGACTGACATGGCATGGCTGTTGGGCTAGATATACAAGCAGTACACAGGGGAAAGTACCCCAGATATACAGTATATATTGTGTCACTGTAAAATGGAGACACCCTTGGAATTGTACATACAGGTATGCATCACAGTAACTGGTCCTGTTGTAGGGGATACCGGTGATGTCTGCCCAAACACTTGCAGATCACAAAGGAGGTAGGACTAATGTATTGGGAAACAGCTGATGTACCTGCACATGCCAGCATAACTGGAATGTCCCATGCATATCTGTGTGTCAGATGCAAGTAGTGTTCATAGCACACATGCACCCAGCTCATGCAAACACCACCCAGAGGCACCTCTCTGGTCATATCCCTACTGTGGGGAATGGGTACAGTATTATCCCACCTGTATATGGCAATAGTGGAAGAATGCAGCATGGAGTGCAGGTGTCCCATGCAGGTGTGTCCCTAGTTGTAGGTAGCAAGCTGCCAGCATCCACACCACCTGATCAAGACTGATAGATGGTATTGGCATGAACACCTATCACACCTACCCTGTCACCCCAGGGGAATATACTGTATGGTGGTTTGAGACTGTAGGACTGACAGAATGCAATGGCCTGCCACATCTGGCCTGCAGCAACACCTAATGCCCCACAGGTCTCTGCCAAAGGCCTGTGTCTCACATGCACTGCCAATGCATGTTATGTCATGGACAACCAAATAACAACATAACACACTCCACATAAGCCATATGCAAGGCCATGTGGACAAACCACAGTAATATGTCCACCATGTCCCACTGCATGAACTGTGGACCAACACTAACACACTCCTGTGATGGGGTGATACCCTTAGGGAAAGTATCAGAGAATGTATGCAAAATGTATGGAAGAGGTTAAAATAACAGAGGGGGGGTGGGAGCATGGGCAGCATTGAATGCGCATGGTCCGACACCAAGCTGTGTGCACACACTATCCCTAGCTACAAACACATAAATGGGTTGCTACACACCTGCCCGTACACCACAATTGGGGTAATGTTCTGACCCATGGCACCTGCCTCTGGGTAATCTGTGTGAATATGTACAGCTGTGAGGTATTGCCACAGCAAGATAAGCCCATACTGTCATGTTGATGGGTGTACAAGTTTGGGATCCTCTGCCAGCACTATACCAAGGTGCTGAACCGGATACGCAGACCCAGCAGCAAGTGTCTGCAGCTCCCCCTCCAGCATGGCATAACTTACCATGAATACATAGGTGTCTGCCCACAATACCAGACAGAGCTGCAGTCACCCTTGTCCTCCAAGACATCACTGTGAGCAAGAATGTCCACCTGACAGTACATGAGGACAGAAACCATCACTGTGTATAACAGTACACATGTCTGAATATCTCTGTTAATAGCAGTACCATGCAGCTGATGCAGCACAGACACAATCACCTACAGTACACACTAGCCCCTGCACAGTTTGTCCCCATATTGCCAAATAATCAACAAATACCCTGCAGAAACAGTTTGCTACCTGTAGGTGTACAACACAAAGGTCTGCATTGTAGTACAAACTACCTGGAATCGATCCACACATTCAGTACAGAAGGGCATACTGGGCATGCTTACAAACTTAGAGAAATTGAAGGCAATGTCAGACAACAACATACTGAAAGGTCATACTGGACATGCTCACACACTTAAAAAAATGAAGCCCATGTCTGCAAACAACAGTGGACCAGGCATATCTGGCAGTTGCAGAAGTTAGTGCAGGCACTCCTCAGTATGCACCACTCATGCTTTGCACAAACAGTGGATAGGAATACAGGCATATATCCAAGGACAACACACTACAATAGGCCCAAAGTAGATATACATAGATGTGTAGAAGAGAGTGACTGTGACAAGGAGCCATCCATTATGAGGCCTGCCCCACCCAGCACACAGCCAAATGGCTACAACCACATGAGGTTCAGATGTCACTCACTGTAGACATTAGCCACTGGTATCTGTCAGCATTACGGACTATGTGGTGCAAGTGCTAGCTGTACAAGGAAGTAGTAATCTAGCAGCTGTATACATGTACCTGTGGAATATAACCCTACATGTGCCTGCATGTGGTGTGCCAACCTCTAGATGAATGGGTTATGGCCGATGAACACACACTGCCCTCCCCATAGCCCTACTATGTCAAGCCTGCTGAGGTCATCCACTTTGAAATACACATTTGAGAAAGTTGCAGCACAGTAATATCTGTGATATGTCCTATAACTACATACTGTTGTAGTGTGATAAACTAGTTAGGTAGGAGTTCTAATCCCAGACATGGCAACTGTGTGTGTGTGTGTGTGTGTGTGTGTGTGTGTGTGTGTGTGTGTGTGTGTGTGTGTGTAGAGAGAGCAATGCTTTTTACACTAGTCACACTCACTACAAATCAAATGCCCTACTTTGGCAAGGCTTCTGATGTCATTCACTGTGAAATGCACCTTTCGGAATGCTGTAGCCCAGTAATCTCTGTGGCATGTCCAATAACTGCATGGTTCTGTAATGTGATAAACAAGTTAGGTAGGAGTTCTAATCCCAGACATGGCAAGTGTGTGTGTGTGTGTGTGTGTGTGTGTGTGTGTGTGTGTGTGTGTGTGTGTGTATGTCTGTGTAGAGAGGAATCCTTTTAGGCTAGTCACACTCACTACAAATCAAATGCCCTACTTTGGCAAGGCGGTTGATGTCATTCACTGTGGAATACACCTTTCATAAAGTTTTATCCCAGTAATCTCCATGGCGTGTCCTATAATTGTGTACTTCTGTAGTTTGATAAACTAATTAGGTAGGAGATCTAATCCCAGACATGGCAAGTGTGTGTGTCTGTGTAGAGAGCAATGCTTTTTAGGCTAGTTACACTCACTACAAATCAAATGCCCTACTTTGGCAAGGCTGCTGATGTCATTCACTGTGAAATACACCTTTCGTAAAACTGTAGCCTAGTAATCTCTGTGGCGCGTCCTGTAACTGCTTACTGCTGTAGTGTGATAGCCTAGTTAGGTAGGAGTTCTAATCCCATACATAGCAACTGTGTGTGTGTGTTTCTGCCTGTGTAGAGAGCAAAGCTTTTTAGGCTAGTCACACTTAGTACAATTCAAATGCCCTACTTTGACAAGGCTGCTGATGTCATTCCCCATGAAATACACATTTTGGAAAGCTGTAGCCCAGTAATCTCCATGGTGCATCCTATAACTGTGTACTTCTGTTGTGTGATACAATAGCTAATCCCAGACATGGCAACTGTGTGTGTGTGTGTGTGTGTGTGTGTGTGTGTGTGTGTGTGTGTGTGTGTGTGTGTGTGTGTGTGTGTGTGTGTGTGTGTGTGTGTGTGTTTGTGTGCATCCATGTGTGTGTGTGTGTGTGTGTGTGTGTGTGTGTGTGTGTGTGTGTGTGTGTCTGTGTGTGTGTGTGTGTGTGTGTGTGTGTGTGTGTGTGTGTGTGTGTGTGTGTAGAGAGTAATGCTTTTTAGGCTAGTCACACTCAGTACAATTCCAATGCCTTACTTTGGCAAGGCTACTGATGTCATTCACTGTGAAATACACATTTCAGACAGTTGTAACCCAATAATCTCCATGGCGTGGCCTATAACTGTGTACTGCTGTAGTGTGATAAACTAGTTAGGTAAGAGTTCTAATCCCAAACATGACAATTGTGTATGTGTGTGTGTGTGTGTGTGTGTGTGTGTGTGTGTGTGTGTGTGTGTGTGTGTGTGTCTGTGTAAAAAGCAATACTTTTTAGGCTAATCACACTCACTACAATTCAAATGCCCTACTTTGGCAAGGCTGCTGATGTCATTTACTGTGAATACAACTTAGGGGAAAGAGTACTCTAGTAATCCCTGTGGTGCATCCTACAGCAGCTTCATGCTGTAGTGTGATATAGAACTCTGGTAGGGGTTCTATTCCCACACATGGCAGTTGTGGATGTTTTGTGTGTGTTTCTATGTCTGTGTAGGGAGCAATGCATGTTAGGCTAGTCACACTCACTACAATTCAAATGTCCTACTTTGGCAATCCAGCTGATGTCATTCACTGTGAAATACACCTTTGGGGAAAAAGTACTTCCATAATCCCCATGGTATGTCCTATAACAGCTTCATGCTGTAGTGTGATATAGATCTCTGGTAGGGGGTCTATTCCTACACATGGCAGTTGTGGATGTTTTATGTGTGTTTCTATGTCTGTGTAGGGAGCAATGCATTTTAGGCTAGTCACACTCACTACAATTCAAATGCCCTGCTTTGGCAATCCTGATGATGTCATTTACTGTGAAATACACATTTGAGGAAAGAGCATTCCAGTAATCCCCATGGTGTGTCCTATAACAGTTTCATGCTGTAGTGTGATATAGAACTTTGGTAGGGGTTCTATTCCCACACATGGCAGTTGTGCATGTTTTGTGTGTGTTTCTATGTCTATGTAGGGAGCAATGCATTTTAGGCTAGTCACTGTCACTACAATTCAAATGCCCTACTTTGGTAATCCTGCTGATTTCATTCACTGTGAAATACACCTTTGGGGAAGGAGTACTCCAGTATTCCCCGTGGTACATCCTATAACTGTTTCCTGCTGTAGTGTGATATAGAACTCTGGTAGGGGTTCTATTCCCACACATGGCAGTTGTGGATGTTTTGTGTGTGTTTCTATGTCTGTGTAGGGAGCAATGCATTTTAGGCTAGTCACACTCACTACAATTCAAATGCCCTACTTTGGCAATCCTGCTGATTTCATTCACTGTGAAATACACCTTTGGGGAAGGAGTACTCCAGTAATCCCCGTGGTGCATCCTATAACTGCTTCATGCTGTAGTGTAATATATATCTCTGGTAGGGGTTCTATTCCCACACATGGCAGTTGTGGATGTTTTATGTCCGTTTCTATGTCTGTGTAGGCAGCAATGCATTTTAGGCTAGTCACACTCACTACAATTAAAATGCCCTATTTTGGCAATCCTGCTGATGTCATTCACTGTGAATACACCTTTGGGGAAGGAGTACTGCAGTAATCTCTGTGGTGCATCCTATAACTGCGTAGTGCTGTAGTGTAATATACTAGTTAGGTAGGAGTTCTAATCCCAGACATGACAGGTGTGTGTGTGTGTGTGTGTGTGTGTGTGTGTGTGTGTGTGTGTGTGTGTGTGTGTTTGTCAATCATACTCTGTGTGGAGGTGGGTGTGAGTGCATAACAACTGAACTCAATGTGGAGTGGGCTTTACAAAATTCTTATATGGTGGCCCTAGTATATATCACAATGTTCACCATACAGGGATAACAGATGTGAAATAGCCAAGAGGCTGGGGTGCAAATCCATACCCCTACATGTGAAATCAAGGCCAGCTGAACAATCTTAGCAACCCTTGTATTACCCAGATAACACTCTCAACCCATGTCTCTCACACACACACACACACACACACACACACACACACACACACACACACACACACACACACACACACACTTGATTGTAGTGAGCTACAGAGGGCATGGCACCTTGTCCATCAAATAGACATGTGCATGCTGACAGTGCACCTCCCTCATGTTCCCCACTGGATACCTGCAACACCTGTGGTGCCATCAAATGTGACCCACAAAGGACATACCATGCCTGAAAAACATGCCCTTTATGGACAGATGTCACTGACACCAGGGAATACTGGTATCATGCTATCAATGTAGGTGCAGGGTCAACCTGCTGTCCATTAACAGTTCCTGCCACATGAGGCCAGGACTGGCACATCTGATGATAACAATCTGTGTACACAACATGGGCCAGACACCCCAGGTGCAGTTCCACATGTTACTGTACATGCATTTTGGAGGTGTGCACATCCCAGACACCATCCATGTCATGGACTAAGGAACACATACATGGCAAGCAATGCACAGCATTGGCCACACGCAATAGTCACCCAGGTGACTGGATGGTGAATACAATACCCAGCTGTGTGGGCAAATCCAGACACTAAACCCCTGAGCCACAATGCAGACCATTGTCATGTGGCCTGATGCCAAGGTATACCCATCACCTAGCCTTGTATAGCCATCTTGCACAGTCAACCACTACAAACCCGTGAAGCAATGCACCAATGCATGTCAGTACTGGCACCCTGTGTCTGTGTGTGTGTTGTATGATGTGTATGACCACATTCACACTCACTATAACCCCCACTGGAATACTGAAACATGCTTTCTGATGTCAGACACTTCCACATACCCTTTGCTATGGCCCCTGTGATGCATGTGATACCTGCACAGTACTGTGTTGTGGCAATCTCACTAGTGATGAGTTGTATTCCTGGACCTGCCAAGTGTGTCACTGTGTGTGCATACCTGTGAGAGTGTGGTTGTGTTGATGCTGACATCTGTTCATGCGGACAGGCACGTGTACTACACCTACCGTATAGCTCCCATATCCCTGTTGCAGATGTCACTCACCATCTCATATACGTTTTCAGAGCTCCTCAACATGTAACCTATGTGGCACATCCAATAACTGCATAGACATGTGATAGCACTACATAGTCATCAGGGGTTTGATACCCTGTACTGTTAGGTGTGTGACAAAAAACATACTTAAGTTTTACTCTCCCACCCCTCCCTGACTTTTCTTTGCCTCTGTCTGCCTCTCTCACTCCCTCTCTGATGGATGTGGAGACTTACACCTGCTTTGCTTAGGCAGCAGTATGTGTATTTTAAGTGATGCTCATGATCAGCTGATGGCCTCTGCACAAATTGCAGCCCCGCTCTAGCTGATTGCATGTGGAACAGCTGTGGTAACATTCCCATAGCCAATTGCATAGAAACACACTCCAATATCTAGGAACATCATGTCAGTGTTGGGCCTTTTCATTCACTGTGAGCAGGAACTCTTTCTGTTGTTTGGCAAACAGCAACTCAGATGGATTGGGGAATTACCTCTAACAACATACACTGTGGAAACAGGCCAACACACAGGAGGGGGATGTGCCTGACCTGACTACAGACTGTAAGTGCTGCTATACTGCATTTGGAGTAATGTTGGTTTAACAGGGTGTGTGTGGATATGACTGTCCTACATGTTTTAATGCCTACCATGTCGGTGCTATATTTATGAGGAAACCCCCATCTGTAGGGTCATCTGCAGACTGGGCAGTGTGTGGTGCCTTTTGTTTTATGTGTTACCCACAGAGCAAATAAACTAAAAGGAACTGCTGAAAGTACTCAAACCACAAATCGCCAGCAAGCCCAGATGTAGTTCCCACACAGTGCAATCCGATACTCGAGACAGTTTCACCAACCACGTATTTAATCACAGAACAATCACCATACATTAACGCCTTTGTTAAGACAAACACATTGCGTTTTCGTTTAAAATGAACTTCATCAGAAAAAACCAGTGCATCCAAGCTGTCCTATTAAATATACACATCAATTAAATCCTAATTACATTCATTAAAAACCAATTAATTCAATTTAAAGCAATAGTACATATTACCAAACACTAAACCCCATTGACTCATTCATATTAATTTGTTCCCTACCAGCAATTAAATTCATAAAAGCTTTTACAATTCATTTAAATAATATCAAGATATTCATTATTTTAATAAATATACGTAAAAAATTGCTAAAAACTTTTTAAAACATTATAAAAACTATAATTCAAGATATTCATATTGTGTTAAAATACTTAAATCCTATGCCATTTTGTTTCACTTTGTGAACTCCAAAAAACTCCCGTTTATA
>NC_056727.1:524907205-524946607 GCF_019279795.1 Protopterus annectens | reverse complement strand
CACCATGGCACTCTTAAAATTGTCACCAAATATAACCTCCAGTGCATTTTATACCTATGTAATGTCTCTGAAACAAAAGTAAGACTACATATTTCTCTTGGCTGTTACTCTGGTATTCATAAAGTCATAGAGCCAAACAAGATTATATGGATTGATCACACATGATCATCAGTGAATTCAGTTACCCTAAATAAGGACAGGCATGTCATTGTTATTAAATGAATGTGCTTATGAACACAAAATACTGTTCTAAATATATTACAAATGTCTGTTCCAGAATCTGGGCAGTTTTCGCTGACAAAATTTCCTTAGTGATATAGATTTGGATGAAAGATAATCCCCGGGATTCATGAAGCTTGCGCCAGGTGCACGCATACCGTAGGCATTATAACGCCAAATATGGCCGCCGAGCGATTCAGGTATGATCTAATTCCACGTGCACTACCGGCGTATGCCAGATCTGCGCAGCCCCCAGCGTAGGTATGCAAATCACCCCATGTGCAGTGTTGCACCATGCAAATGAAGGCATATAGCGATTCAAGAAGTGGTGCAGGCGTAGCGTAAGCCCACAGAAATGTAAACCAAAAAACATGGTTTACATTTTCCCAAACATAACATCGGAGCTATGGAAGAGGTATCACAATGTGAACATATGCCAATGGCGAAATACACAGCCAATGGCATAAGAAAAGATGCACAACACGTAAATAACAACATTTAATGTCATGTCCATGGTAACACACAGCAGAACTGCAGGGCATGTGTGCGGAAGCTGTAACATAAAGAAATAATATAAAAATGTCATAAAATCGCAACGTAATAGAAATCAGGTTTAAAGCATAACACACAGTGATAGGCATGGAACACCACAACCAAGGTGCAAGGGTTGCTAAGGGCTTGCGATAGTGTTCGGCGCGGTAACTATGAATTAGTAGTCAATGCCATGCAAATTAGGCAGATAATACTGAATCGCAAATGTCCCGCCGGAGGAAGGTTGTACCATATGGCACAGTGGTATAACACCGAGGAGTTGCTCAGAGGAGATACATGACATCAGCAGAGGGGTGTGCCACTATAGCAGTAAGCACATTGGAGCATTGCAAATCTGGCCTGTCCATTGCTAAGCAAAGCTGCAGGATAGGGGTGGGGAGGAATCGTTTAGCTGAGAGAACACATGGTGGCCAAAAGCGCATGTGTACGAGGATGAAAATGTGCCCGAAACCCAGTAATCGGACGCACGCACCGCAAACAATAGCAGAAACAGGAAGGTCAGGGGAAGGAAAGGAAATGCGGAAGTAAGATAATTGGAGTACTAATGAGCAATCAACACCAATCAAGCCACGAAGGCCAATCGACGGCAGCTGACAAGTCCGCTTGCAGAAACCTGCAAAACAGGATAGGGGAGGCATTGGAATGCAAAGAAAGGAGGGGAGGTATTGGATTGCAAAGATAGGAGACCTGACACAGCAGAGCAAAGCAAACCGACAGCAGACCGGCAGTAGCACACATAATGCAAGATACGCCAGGTCCAGGAAAGCACAAATGAAAGTAGGCTGCAGGATGCAAGCCAGAAAATGGTAGGTGCAACACGCAGAAATGTAAAGGGAAGGTCAAGAGGTAATCCACGGCAGGCAAATGTAATTCAACACCAAAGGCACCACAATAGTAGTTCCGGCAGTAAAACACATAACATAACCTGTAGCTACGAACGTACATACACACCCCATGACATCATCGGTGTTCACAGCACAATAGTATAAAGTGTGAAAGCACCCTACACACACCTGTGTATTCCCAAACACTGCACTATAGGTGTAAACACACGGGGAACTTTTAAAATGTACATGTTGGGAGCTGCCATAGCTGTGATTCATCAGCATGTATTAGAGACTGATGGTGTTGTGGAGGATGATGCTGACAACCACTGCAGGCCTCAGAGGAGAAGGAGAGTGTTCAGACCAAGGGTAACCTACCAGGGGCTACATGACCTGGAGATAGTAGAGGGTTACAGGGTGGACAGGGACATCTTACAGCAAATAGTGGAGCTGTGCCAGCCACGCCTGAGAACCAGAAACAACAGAGGGGAACCCATACCAGTGGACACGAAGGTATGTGTAAGCCTGCGAATACTGGCCACAGGTACCTTTCAAAGGCCAACTGGAGATATAATGGGTATCTCACAGGCATCAGCATCCAGGGTACTACACCAGTTCCTGGATGCCATGTTACCACATGCCAATGAGCAGATATACTTCCCAGAACTCAGGAGGAGTTGGCCAGCAATATGCGTCACTTCCACCATGTGGCACAATACCCGGAGGTACTGGGTGCAATAGACTGCATGCACATACAAATCAAGTCACCACCCGGTGAGCAGGGTATGCGCTACATAAACCGCAAGGGATTCCACTCCATCAACTGCCAGGTCGTGTGCAATGCCCAGGGCATTATCATGGATGTTTGTGCTGGCAGCCCTGGAAGCTACCATGACTCCCATATCTGGCATGCCTCACAGCTGTATCAGGTATTTGTCAAGGGGGACATCCCACATGGCCATCTCGTGGGGATGCTGGCTATGCACTGGAGCCGTGGATGATGACTCCCATCAGAAATGCACACACACCCATGCAAGAACACCATAATGAGGCACACGCACAAACCAGAATCATCATAGAGTGTGTGTTCGGGATGCTGAAATCACGGTTCCAGTGCTTGGATACATCTGGTGGAGCCTTGCAGTACTCTCCAGGCACGTGTGCCCACATCGTCATAGTATGTGCCATGCTACATAATATGATCCTGCGGAAGCAGCTGCAGCAGGGACAAAATGGTGAAGGTCCTCATAGCCCACCGCAATTGCCAAGGCCAGTACAGGCACAGAGGGATTCAGACCATGAACACACTGTGCCAGCCCCAGTAGGCAGATGGAGGCGTGCCCAATATGCCTACGCCTTGGCAAAGAGGGAACGTATAGCACATACACTGACCGTGTAGGCCCCTACGGACTGACACCTCTCCATCTGCACACACAGTAAAATGGATGGCACACAAACATGACCACCTGTAAATTGTAATGTATAGGTGGCCCAATGTGTGACTCCTACATAGGCAGCCCTCAAACATTGTAAACACAACAGCCAGTGCAACACGGAATGCCAACACCTGAACAGTACATGAGTCTTACAGCATATGGTGGTGCTGTGTGCCTGTCATGTTCCCCGCCATATATATATATATATATATATATATATATATATATATAGATATATATATATATATATATATATATATATATATATATATATATATATATATATGTACACATATGCATATATATATATATAATACAGATAGAAAGGGCAATAGAGGGATATATGGTGATATAGATGGATTCAGCGATATCTGCAAATATGATAGATAGTTCAATGACATTCATAATATCTTGGAGGTACAAATAAATAGGATACCGCCAACCATGGAATGTGTAACATACCGACATGCGTAACCACGAGGCTGAAAGACCGATAGAACACAGTACCGGAACAGTACATCCGTGAGTAATAATATGATGATATGAAGGGACGGTTAGTCACCACTGACGGTGTCACGGTCCACGTAGGTACAGTGTTCAACTGTGTCTGTGAGTGCCATAGTCTGTGTAAATGTGTGTTGAGGGTGCCGTGTGTGTTTCTGTGTGACTAGTGTGTGTCCGCAACATGTGTATGTTGGTGCCAAATCAGAGGCAGACCAGTATGGTAGGTGTGGGTATAGCTAGCCATAGGCATATGGCTACTACCTGTACCACAGTAGGAGGGACATCCCTACCCTGGGCAGGTGTGTCCTGACATAAAACAGTACAAAGGGCAAATGTCCAAGATGGTAGGACATAAATATGTCCCATATATAATGTAACAGTCGTATTTAATAGTTATGCCTGCATGTAAGAAACTTAAATGTTACATGCAATATGATAAGTATCCAAAGTCACAACAATAGGTATGTAGTGAGGATAAAAGTATGTGCTACCTGTGTACTGACCATGGCTACATGTTGGCCTGTAAACACTGCTTTGTGTCCAGCAAGTGTCCAACAATGACCATATGATAAGGTGGTAACCCATGGCAAACAGGCTCTTTTAATAACACAACCACAATGACTGCAAATATCTGGGACAGAAATACAAGGGATAGCTGTCACCTACACATATCCCCTGATATATCGCTGCAATTACGGAGGTATACAAGTAGCAAGCTCACCTGCAGACGATATAGAAACCAATTAACAACAGCCCAACGTACAATCCCGTAACATAAGTCTACTAACTGTTAGCTCTCTAATCAGGGACGGAGCCCACACACATATATATGGATTATGTAGAAATGCAAGGCCCACAAACCGTATATGTTACGTACAACCACCGACATCCCCCACACTAGAAACTGAAGCAATACAAACTGTAATAGCAGCACCAACATCCAGTCAGTCAATTACATCTGCAGAACCCTCAACATACCGTGTGAGAGACACAATTAAAGGCGACATGCAAAATTGCAGGCGTTGTATAATGGAACAAACAGCCATGTTACAGGTATTGATTGCAATACTCCGTTAACAGACGTCGGGATGACAGGTACACCCACATGTTGAACCAAATACTCTAGCTGTCACACATAATCCACGGGAGACATGAATCCAAACTATACTTGTCTCCATGCATAGCAGTTGCAGTTACTCATAACAAAACACAATACAGACCGTCTCCCTGAAGGTAGGGCAAATAGGCAACGCCCAAGTGGAGAATCCAATTATACCCCAAGGTCGCCGCGTAATTGGTGAATGGAGTAGCTGCACAGCTGATATGCAAGTAATTAGTCACTCAGGAACACCAATTGGCGAGAAGAATCCACATGTTTCAGGTATTGACGTATATAAGGATGACCTGCCAGACATTCAAACCGTATGCTCATACCAAAAAACAGTTGAAACACTGTGAGAGAGATAGAAACAAAACGCCGTAACGACAATAAGGTATGTAGAACGCCCGATATGTAAGGTTATGTATAGCATGATCTGTATTAATTAGTTTTACTGTATGTATAGCCTGGTTTGCATTAATTAAACGTGTCCGCAATGCATAAAGTGGGAAAAGGTACTGATGTAGTGATGTCTTGCTGAGCATACTAACGCTTGTAGAATCTATGCGTCCAGCAGTGAGACACAAGGTACACAGCACAGACACCAGAAGGGATGCTACTTGAGGCCATTAAACAGAACAATGCCATACAACACGCCGTCAGTGGTAGGGTATGTCCAACAAGGACGTGCCATAGCAGGGGATAGTATATGTTGATATACTGTCACAGCACGCATGTGTATGGGTAAATAACGTTAATGACATATGTAAGGTGGTCCCGCTGAGCAAGTATGCTTTGCATTATGGGATACTATGTGAAATATGTGTAATGTATAGTATTATAGGTAGATATGACAGATATTCTACACAGCATAACAGGCATATCATGCATACCACAGGTATCGTCTATTGGTATGTATAATAACAGGATACATATGGCCTGTAGGTATGGGACATAGTAATAGCATGATAGCTAATCTAAATGGAAGGGCTACCAAGTAACCATGCACAAAGGACATGTAATAGCTGCACAGGTGCATAGTGGGGTACTATGCAGTCTGTCAAGTCCATGTGTAAGCACAATTACAGTGTTCAGACCAGTGGCACCTCTCCAGGGTATTGTCCTGTGAAGAGCAGAGCCAGGTGTCACCTGCACCACTGCACAGTATAACCACTGCAGTGATCCCAGGCCTACATGTGCCTCCCAACCACCAAGGGAGGTATCACATGAACAGTGCAACTGAGTGTCCCTGCATGATGTACAGAGGACTTATGTTCCACAACATGATGAGTGCCCTGTTTGGAAATGTAACCCAGAAGCACATCCCACTCATTGTGGTGTGTGTGCACATATCCATGAACATGTTGCTCACAGTGGCCTCTGCTTATCTTGCGTATGAGGAGTATATCCATCAATAATGTTGTGGACATGGGCCCTGTCTGATCAGCAGAGGTCACCCCTGAGTACGTAGTATGCAAATGTGTACAGCTGTGGTGTCCGTAGTGCAGCTGCATATTTAAACTGTCAGAGCTCAGTAAACGTCATGGTGTGTTAATGTTGTGGCATGTAAAGCTGCAGCTGTTGTGTAAGGTACACCCTAAATGGGGTGGTGTACCCTTGAATGTGTGTAGATGTCTTGAGTTCAGAGGTACAATGGGTGCCTATGTACCAGTTACACACCCAGTACAGATAGGTGTGGCCACGTAGGAGGATATCCACATGACAGTGGCAATACGGTAACCACAGGAGTGGGTGCGACATATGTGTGTACTGCAAACATGTACAATGTGATATGTATGTAGGGGACTACCATCCATGTGATAGTCAGTGGGTGAATGGTGTAATGCAAAGGTGATGTGCATGCACCTTGTGTCATGCAGCTTGATGCCATGATAGTCATATTATGTATCTGCCACAACAACACCCGTATGGTTGGAGTCAGTATCAGCTGGTGGAGCAATCATGGCGCTTGGTATGTAGGGGTTCTAAAGCTAGGCAGGGAAAGTCCCCTGTGCCAGTCTGTTCCACAGGGAAGCATATACTTAACATGAGGGTCCCTATGACTGAGGACTGTGGTATGCCAAAGTACCTGACATGTAGTAGGTACTATGGTATGCTGGCCTCACTGTGTGTCCTGTCCATGAGCCACATAGCATAACATCCTGAGACACAGGGTACGATGTGCAGGTGGATGTGTATGTTGTCAATACCAGAATGGAGAATGGTGCTGAAAGGCAATGAGAGGACAATGTAGGATGTGTGGACTCCTGTACCATCAGCAACTGCCCTGGTAACTGTATGAAAGGAGTCCACCATGTGTAGGGGCCATGCTCTGGCCTTAACAAGCCCAACCTGGGTGGCAGCAGAGGATGGGAGACCAACAATGTCTCTGAGAATGACGTCCTTGACAATGTGTCCCATAGCCACGCAGAACAGTCCAGTCAGGTGTGTAGGACTATAGTCCCACTCGTGCAATGCGGTGCCACCTGTGTGTAGTGTGATAAATGCTGCTGTGTGCCATTCAGGGTCTACAATGTCTGAAACAAGGCTATTACTGAATATGGTGGCCTAGTGGGGAGACAAGTAATTCAGAGGTTGGTGGACATCACAGCCTGGGACGTTGGAAGGTGACATGGGGCCAGTGTCCCAGGACACATAGAGTGTAGGTCAGTACTGTGTAGGTGTGACCACAGGGACACCAAAATGTTCATGTATGGATTACGGCCCTGTAGTGAGTGAGAGGGTGTACTGTCAGCATTGAATCCATCCTCCAGCATGTTGCCAACAATACCTGGGTCTGCAATTTTCCTGAGTCACTGTTGTATGTGACAGCAGATGTGGGTGTTGCCATCGAATACTGACATACCACCATAATGCCTGGTGGTACACCCCAGAATGTGTGGCAGTCATGTTTACGTAGCTAGTCTTGGAGTATGTGATGAGGGACCCTGTGGCCCCACCACGGCTGACCAGTTAGCCACCCCACACATGGGAATGTACACCACTGTGCAACAGCCTACACCTGTTGCTGTACATCATATGTCCGTGGAACATGACCACCAGAGTGGTATCTGTTATCTGGTGTGTACCATCATGGCTCTGTGTGGAATAGCATGATCCATGCAGTTGTGTACATGCTAATTAAGTGCACTGGGGTATGTGTCAGCATTTGTATGTGCATTGTCCATCTGCACGGGTGTCATGATGTTAACAACCGCTGTCAGCAGATGTCTGTAGTAGGTGTAGTAGTACACATGTACTGTGTATGCTGTGATGGGTGTGTTTCCGGGATGTGGCTAACAAGGTAGATTAGCATATGTTTGGAATCCACCAATGAGGGGATAACCCCAGGTGTGTAACACCAGTCATATGGTGGTAGTGTTCATGCCAAGGGTAATGTAGGTCTTGGAGGTGGTGTGTATGTGTTGATCCAGCAGAGTGGAGGGTATGACTCATAGATGTGTTGGTACATGAGTGGCTATCCCAGTGAAGTGTGGGGTAGTGTCAGTCACACATCAGTAGTAGCTGAGGCCCACTGTCCACTATACCACCATAGAAGGTATGTTACCCGTGGGGTATGATGTTGACTCTGTCGCTTGTTACAATGTGTATAGTGGTCCTGGACACAGTTAGTTGCACGTGGAGCACCTCTGATGCATTGTGCTAAGCAACTTGCCAGGATGTGTGCAAAACATAGTGGGATATGGGAACCCCTCAGCTGTGGGTGTGCCGGTCTAGGTATGTGCCTGG
Organism: Protopterus annectens; assembly: GCF_019279795.1. Lineage (NCBI taxonomy): Eukaryota > Metazoa > Chordata > Ceratodontiformes > Protopteridae > Protopterus > Protopterus annectens. The sequence goes on along the minus strand of NC_056727.1, from coordinate 524,938,223 downwards.
AAGGTATGGTCCATCTATAACCTGTCATTGCAGGTGTGCTCTGCAGAGCCTATAGGCAGGTCCCAGTCACTGCAGAGATGTTGGAGTGGTGCATTATAAGGTGTGCCTTGCCTGCGTGCATCACAGGGGAAGATGCAAGCAGGGACGTCGGGAGGCATACTCACTGTACGCACTTCAGTACAGTTTTTTTCTGAATGGGGTAGAACTTGGAGGGCACTAGGACCCAGGGGTGAAATCTAAAATTCAGGAAAATAAAATAAAATAGCTTAGCACATGCAAATGCCTTGATTGAGACAGCATAGTAATTTGCAGCTCATCTGGCATTCGCATCATTGTCATTTTTTCAGTAAACGAGTGATAATTACCCAATTATCGCAGTTCAAAACGCAAGGGAAAGAGGTATGAAAATTAACTGACTTTGTGGTTCTTAGATGTGGCTTGTCTTTCATTATTTAGCCAGTATTGTGCTTGAGAGTGAAGGGGGTGCGTCAGTGACATCAGCAACTGCAGTTGTGTAGGCGAGGAAGTTTTAAAGGCATTCTTTTCTAACAAAACTTTAAATATACCTTAGCACCAGCAGTGTTTTGTAAAATTCCATACAGTTTTTACTGGATGTTGGTGCTGCATTCCTTATGTAACAGCTTTTGTTTTATTTATTTATTACTTTGGATCGTTTTTTTCTGGAGTCTCCTCTTTCAATAATTTCTGTTGTCTGTTCCGTTTTCTGCTGCAGGCCTTCTACTTGTATTGTGACCTGTTTATATATATATATATATATATATATATATATATATATATATATATATATTTTTTTTTTTAATTACTAAAACTTTTTTTCCTTTTTGGAGGGAATGCATTCAGTCAGTTTTTCAATCCATGCCATAAGAGGGAACTACAAGTTTCACTGTATTGCCCAGGATTCCTTTGGTTAATTCCTTAGTGAGTCAGGGGAGATACACCAAAGGTAAGTGATGTATAACTGTAAAAGTTTTATATTTTTATGAGTTGCTAGAATATGAAAATTGATAATGAGTAGTATGATGATGACCAGTACTGGGGGCGAGTGTGTTACCTTTGCTTGTTTGAAACAGGCATGCTAGGCCAGAGCTGTTTGTATTTGAACGTTTAAATGAATTTGTGAAGACTATTCACTGTGTAAAGATGGACGCAGTTAATGCTTTTAACCAGGAGGTGAGATTAAATATAGTTTGTTGTTTCTGAGATCTAATTGTCTATTTTCTGTTGCCGTTTGTTAATCATGTGAACGCGCCAGCTGCTTTTCCCCATCTTTTCCTACTGTAGTGCTCCTTCTGGAATAGGCCTACTTGGGAAATTGAGGTATATTTATATAATTCTTCTGCATTAAAACGAAGATGATTGAGTTATGTTGGTAGAGTGTATGCTGTATATTTTGTAGTATTCACTTTTGTGGGAGATGTTTATTTCAATTGGAGCTTTCTGATATTTGTCACATGCAGTCAACTGTAGTGTTTTTATTTGAAACAAAATAGTATTTTCTTTTTGCAATATAAAAAGAGACGCAAAACATTTAGAGTTGAACCCATACGTAGTTGCTGCAATACCAGCTGGGTGTGGCTATTTTGATTAAACTGCAAATGTTACTGAATAGGAATGGCCCCTAGAGGGTAACGGGCTACAGTTCGGAGATGCAGTTAGGATTTAAACGTTATGTGATCATTGCATTTTACAGAGTTTGTGACTGGGTGCTCAAACATATGCATGGCACAGCGTTGTTACTGACAAGAGGAAAGTTGTGATGCACTTTAATAAATCATCCGCAGTTTGCAGTACGCGTCCTAAACAGTTTCTGGTCATTGTAATACTGATTGCTGTTTTATGCTGTATGTTAAATAAACTTGTTTTTCATGGAAATGGACTGCTGTACCTGGGAACTTTGGATGTGTCCAGCCTGCGACTTTGCATGTTTAGGTAGCATAGAATATTCTACAGTTAGATTTTTTTTCGAGCTGAGACTGCAGATTACAAATTTTCTGACAGCGAATTCCATTACTTAAACATGTAGTGCTTGTCAGATTATGCATTTAAAAACGGTGGTATACAGTAGTTTTCTTATGACTTGTATTATTGCTTTATTCCTGATGTTTCTTTTTGGAATTATCTGCTGCCGTTGAAATTAAAATTATACCCACGTTCAGTAGTTTCTGAAGTGATATATTTTCAAAGAAGCGAGTGTCCTGGATAGTGATGGTGAGAAGATAAGTTCATGGATAAGTACTTGTCAGTCAGTCTGAGGACGATTGTAAGTGTGGCCAAAAACTCCAAAGGATATCGTCTATGTTTACCTTGGAGATGGGGGGGTGTTACTGTGCTTGACATCTGCTGGAAGCTTGTTCTATTGGTGAAGGAAAGGCTGGGGTGAGATTCTGTTACATCATGCATCAGTTGATGAAGCTTTAGCTCTTTTGACTGTGTATTTAGAGTACCATTTGTCCTGTGAGGGAATAGGAAATCCGAGGGTTGAGTATTTAAATTATTTTAAAGGCTAAACACGTCTCCATGAGAAATCTACAAGAGTACAGAAAGAGAGTGATGCTGGGATATGCTGATAACTTAAGATTTTTGAGGCTACTGAATTTTTTTAGTTGGGAGTCTCTAAGGGTTTTCAAGCTGATGACTGGAAAGGAGTATGTTTGTTTTAAGGTCCATTATATTAAAGAATAGGTCCAATGAAGTATGAATAAAAGGGGGTTAAGACTTCATTGATGAATCTGATAAAGGGCTTTATGAATTTCTGCTGAGACATTCTGGTCAAATGATAAAGAATTGTCAAGTTCAAGTCATGCCAGAGCCATGGCCTGAAGTTAAATGCCAAAAAATGTAGTCATACCCTTCGGGAAAAACAAGGTAACCCCAAGCTACCATATATGTGGCAATCCACTAAGCGCAGAAGAGGTTATCAGGGACCTGGGGACCCAGGTTGACAGTGGCCTTTTTGACACTCACGTTGCTAAAGTGGTTAGAAAGAGCTTCTACATTGCCCACCTGATCATGAAGGGATTCACATCCAGATCTAGTGAGGTCATTGTTCCTTGTACTCTTCACTTATCAGACCAATGATAGAGTACAATGGCCCATTCGGGATGTATCTCACCCGACATCTGCAGCAATTGGAGAGACCCCAAAAGTTCCTCACCAAAAGGATAAATGGACTCCAAAATCTGTCATATGCTGCCAGATTGAAGAAACTCCAGCTCTATTCAGTCGCATATCATCTGCTCAGAGGTGACGTGCCTGACATACAAGGCCATGTCCAACCCGGAATTAATGGACATGCTCCACCTCAAAAAATCCAAATCCACCAAAACTACTAGAGCAAGCGACTTAAACCTTAGCACGGATATAAATAGGACATGCTGGAGGGACAGATTTATCACTCAGAGACTCCCTATGCTGTGGAATAAAATCCCGGTCCATGTGAGGCAGAGCACCTCGCTGGCTCTCTTCAAGAGAAATCTTGACCTGTGGATGGGAGATCGTAGGTTTACCCCGGGAATCATCTCTGAGTCACTGCTGGACAGAGGCACAACAAACTAATGGGCACAGTATTTTTTCATATAAGGGGTGGCGAAAGCCACAAAACTTTGGGCTAGGCTTATAAATGCCTTAGGGCAGATAGCCTAGTATAAACCTATGAACCTATAAACCTATGAACCTATGAACAAGTAAAGTAAAAAAAAAAAAAAAAAAAACAGGGATATGTTTTGCCAAATCAGCTAGGAAAAATACTTTTTTGTTTCAGATTAGGGGTTAGGACACACTAAGTGATGTAGCTGTATACAGTCATTTTTAAAAGCTGGCAAAGCAACCAAAAATTATGTAAATATGCTTAATTTGGTGTCATGTTTTGGTCTAGTCCTTGTACAACATGTAGCTTTCTGTCAAGTCATTAACATATATGTTAGCTCTTATTTTTTTTTCGTAAGTTGGCAATGATGCAAGTAAATCAGTGTGGTGCATTTTTAATATTTAAATAAAACACAGGGATGTGTCATTGATTGTGCTTCACATTTCTGATATGTTCTTCTTAAAGTCTGTAGTTTTCCGGCAAATGTGTTAGTTGCAATCACTAAATAAGGTACATTTGAGTTTCAGATGTCATATGCTTCAGAAAAAGCATTCTGTTACAAAATCTTCAATTACAGTAATGTTCTAAGTATATAAAATCTACCCTTGATAAAATATGTTCCTAATGATATCTTTCTTCCCCATCTCACCTCCAACATTTGCTGTCTACCTGAAGATAATATTCTTTGGAATCTACTTGGGGTATGAAAATACCTATGTAAACACTTCCAAGCAAAGATCCGAAATCTTCTAGACTTTGTAGCATATTTGGGAGTCACATATATCGTCCCATTATTTCTTTGTGATTTGCTTATCCAGTCTCCCTTCCTAGTCTTTTCTAACCTTATCTGATTCCTTTAGTTATTATGCAATATTATTATTGCATCTTTCCATCTTAAGCCAGACTTCAAGATAACAAGGTGGCTCATATGTCTGACTTTTTTTTTACTGTTGCAGTACTATTTTCTCCATATTGAACATTATGGATTTTGACACATATTTCTTGTCTGCTCCTCATTAAATGCACACTTTTCTGGTAGATTGTTCAACACTGTAGTAGTTAGTAAACAGTGAGACATCTGCACATAACTCTCAACCTTCCTTCTCCAAAATGAGAAACACTACCTCTTATAATCTGGAGCAAATTGGCACAGTGTGGAACACTTGCTAACAGGTTACTAACAACTTCAACTAGGGAGCTCATAGGATGTTTAAAATTTATTTTTACTTGGAGAAACTTTTTTAATGACTTAACATGATTTCATTCTATTTGTCCTGTTTATTAGTTACAAAAATGCCTAACACTGATGTGTGGCAGACTCTTTCAATGTGGAACTTTGAGGAACATAAACTTTTTAAGACCACAAATGAGAAATGTTCCTCATAATAAGGTACACTTGAGAGGTATGCATCTGCACATCACACTTCATACTTTAGAGAAAAACTATGCTAATTAAAAACCTATTATCTTACCAGGACAGCTCTGTTAGTACATAACAACAATAGTAGGGCCTGGGTCTCCCCTAAATTTTTTGTTTTGTTTGGTCTCATTCTAATCCTAGGGATCGAGAGGTATGGTTTTTGGTACTTTGTGCAATTTGTACAACAATTTGTCTACCAGTCAAGGCAGGAGTAATGCAGGAGGTGTGTGTGTGTGTGTGTGTGTGTGTGTGTGTGTGTGTGTGTGTGTGTGTGTGTGTGTGTGTGTGTGTGTGTGTGTGTGTACATATATATAAAAACAATGTTTGCACACACATTCCACATTTGTTGCCACTGCTGAAAGCATTCATAGGTAGTTTATACTAAATGCATAAAACAGTGTTGTATTACGTTTTACTTGAATTATAAATAACTAAATGGGGAGTAAAAAGGAAAACTGTATTTAAAGGAAGTGGGTATGGGGAGAAATGGATTACTCATCTTTTATTTTTTGCACATATTATTTTTCTAGTAGTTAAGTATTGCAGAAGTTTGCTGGAAGTTTCGAAGCTGCCTGTAGACATGTAGTTTACAACCCTACAGTGTACAAGGTAAATGGGCTGTGTGCCCATTCACAAGTTGCCAGTGCCCACCCTTAGAACTTACCTTTTTCAAGGAGTTATAGGTGAATAATATCAGGGTTGAATTCATAAACACCCATCTAGTTGTGTAAGTCCTTCTTAAAGGAAGATAGTGTCACAGTGCTTGATATGTAGAGGAAGTTTGTTCCACAGAAGAGTAGGCATTGCATGCTAAATCTGTTTGTTGTGATTTGTTTATTTGCTGAAGCAGGTTCAGATTTCTGGTTCTAGTGTTCACCAGTCTGTTTGATTTACTGATAAAGAAGAGGTCTTGCCCTGCTGGATCCCTAATGGCCTGGAAGGCAAGACAGAGATCTCCTCTAGGAAGTCTACAGGACACTGAATAGATGGGGCAAAACCTTCAGCCTCTCTTGATAGCTCATGTCCTTTAGGTCAGTGATCTTTTTTTGTCACAAGTCTTTGGTACCTGATCAGTGCAAAATATAGAGAGGCAAAGACTTCCTTGGATCAAGAGGAAATCATTTTTACAGACAGTTATGCCAGACAGAATGATTTCATGACCATTGTAGCATTGTGATGATTAATGAATCCTAACTACCAGTTAGGCTGCTGACCTGTGAGTACCTAAGAAGTCTGGCCTTGCATTTGTATGGTAATTAGTATCCCTTATATTTTGCAACACAATTACCCAAAGATGGCCCAAACAAGTTTATGATGGGATAGTTACACATTTTCCCTATTCTTGAGGGCCAATGGAACTAAGCTGGGGATGAATTTGCAGTTACCCATCCATTAGTCCAAAGTATATTTGAATACAGGAGGAAAGTACTCTGCTTTATATGGAATAAAACATGGTTTAATAGAAGTGATATTCTGTGTGATAAATGCCTGTCCCTCCAGCATGTTCTATTGAGTGGGTGTTTATGACACCATTGAACTTGTTAATGTGTAATGGATTTAACAGAACAGGGTCTGGTCAGACTTTATATGTGAGGGCAGAGGTCACCTCTGAATAGTTTGTGTGATTCTGAGAAGAGAGTCCAGGCTTTGAGGCAGCCTGCATAGTTTTTATGATTTAAGCTATGATTTTTTTTTTTAGTGAGAAAGTATTGTGGTCATTCCAGTTGTGACAAGTGTTTCAACAGGAACATACTAAATGGGACATTATACTTAATAATTGGCCTAATGAGTGACAAACTGGGATAATTATGTCTCTGGATCTGGACACCATGCGTTTAGATACATGTTGTGAAAAGAAAAAGAGCTTCCTTACAACAGTGGGTATGCGGTCATCGAAGGACATCATATTGTTGGCATAAGTTCACAGATGAGAGTGGTCAGGGTTACGGGCGTATAATTGCCTGAGTCTACTGAATCCTCACCTTTGTTGAAGGGTAAGGGAAGGACTGTTACTGTCCTTCATTCATCTGGCATAAAACCTGCTTTGAGACTAATACTGATTAGCCTCTGTAGGGGTTCTAACAAATCATGTTTCAGACTAACTAGTTGGCAGCTTGCTATGTTATCTGGCCCTATGGCTGTAGTGTTCTTTGCCTTAGATAGTGACTTTATAATTTATTGTTTGGAGATTTTAAGGTTAACTTTCCTGATTAACAAATGTTAAATAACATAAATAAATTAAATAAAGTATTACAGATGCAGGTATTTGATCTGAGAATACTGAAGGGTCAGGGTGTTTGAGCTGAATTTGTTGTCCAGTTGATTGGCTTTGTCTGCTGGATCTAAGTATGTGTTATCAGTTACTATTAATTCTACACAGTGCTGGGCATTGTTTCTGAGATTTCTAACATAGATAAATAAGTTTTATGGTTGTCTTTTTGCCTGGGTGGCAAATTTTGCCTCGTATCTGGTTTTGGTTGATTTCATTAGGAGCCTGAGTTCCTTGTTTAGATTAATGTTTAGTTCAGCAAGAGCTTTTTTGGGCTTCTTGAAAGTTAGATTTATTTTTGCATGCAATACTTTTTTATTACTATACACCCTGTTTATATTAGGGCTCCATCAAATGGGGTTTATTTTTGAATTTGGTGTATTTATTTCTGAGGGAAACCAGATTTGTTTATGCAACTATGTATAGACTTTGGTTGTAAAACATTCTGTAGTGTGGAAGTTTGATATAGGATTAGTAAACAGAGCCCATCCTCAACTTTTGCCCTGTGCCTCAAGTAGTAAGAAACCAACTCTACTCAAGATGTGTGCACACAAGATCCCTTACACTAGCTTATATCAGGACTAAGAAGAGTGTGGTAATTGTTTAACGTTCCTTACAGTCAGACCTATGAGAATGTCCATTTGTTCTTTCAGCATGTAACACCATAGGTGCACAAAAAAGGTGACTGTTTTCATTTTGGTGGTGGGAGGTAAAGAAGCAGGTTGTATTTGCAGTTATGTTTTTTGTCTTCACAAGCAACTATCTTCCTAGTATATTGGGATGCAGTATCTATCTTTTCAGCTCTGATCATTGAGCCTTGGGAACAATTTATGTCTTCCTTGAAAGAAAAATTATAAGACAGATTCTTTCTTGGGCCTAGTGCAGTTGCCTTGGTTTAGTATGATTCCCTTAAGCAAACGCTTGAGATTCAATTCATGTATGTAGGGTGCTAAGGGTGTAACTGTCAACAGTTTTTCTCTTTGGCTCCCATGGATACACATCTTCTGTTTTTTTCTGAGATTGACGAACTGGATCTTATTTCCACTATTTTCTCCTTACTAGGTAAACAGCTGTTTTATTGCAAATGTTTTAAATTGATAACTATGTTAGAATAGTAAAGCAGAGCTCAAAACAACTTAAAATCAGTAGAGCAGTCCTTAATTTAGAAAACTCATGCTGCTGATGTTGCATTGCACTGACACACACCTTTAACAGAGCAAACTATTTTTTTAACTGGAAAGTAGCTGCTTATTTCAGTAATTCTATACTGACTATAGTAAACTACTTTTCTGCTGTGATTCATATACTGTCTCTTAAAAATCCAGTTTGCCCAGCAATTAACATTTTGTTTGCAGCAGTTGATAATTCAATTTACCTAGCAGTTCTAGTTTTGCTCAGCTACTAATCCTGTTGAGAACTGGGTACAGTTTTTCTGTCATTGGTAATTATGTCTAACAAGGTTTATAGGACAAATTCAATAATTAGTACGCAGCAATGTTGAATTGTCCTAATAGATGAATATTTAAAAAAGTAGGTGGACATTGTGTGTGCTTGAGGATGTTTAGTGTTTACGTTGCCTTGTGGAGCTCTGTGGTACTTATAGGCACTTGGAACTATTTGGACATCTTGAAAGTACCCACCCTCTTTATCACAAGAGGGCCGTGATTAAGGAACAATTAGTAAGAGCAGCCCACATGACATCATTGGAAGTGGATTTTAGGGAAGAATGTAATAAACTGAAGGACATGTTGCTAAAATGAGCATATCCACTTGAACTTCTAGATCAGCTTGTCACTCTACAAGTAAAAAGAACATTGTGGGAAAATGGATAATAATGCTCTGAGTCCTTTACCTGAGACTTTAGCTGATTCTCAAACTAGTTAGATAAGTATTATCACTACTTTTTCCTCACTTACTACACAAATAAGGAAAGATTTGTTTAAGAATTGGACTGTAGTAACAGAAGATTCTGCTATTGGATCAAAAATTGTAAATGAACCTAAATTGGAGTTTAGGAGGGGACAAACTATAAAGAACTTATTGGAGCGGTCCCTTCCCCCGTTGTTTATATGCCGGGAATGAGAAAATGTGGGGCTTGCACCCACTGTAAATTTGTCACAGTAGGAGAGATGTTTAAAATACATGACATCTCATATAAACTAACTTTAATTGTTGTATACCAGGGGTTGTATATTTAGCCCAATGCCAACAGTGTACATCATTTTATATTGGGAAGATTGAAAGGAATTCAAACAACATGTTTATGATCACCAATATAACATAGGGAAACAAAACATTAATAACGCCTTAGCTAAACATATTGTTGATTTTCCAGACCACCATTTTGAGTACTTGATAGTGGAGCAAGTTAAGAAAAATATTAGGGGAGGACCATGGCCATTAGACTTAGAATTAAGAGAACTTTTATGGCAACTAAAATTAAATGCATTGTTCTTTAGGTTGCCTTCTTAAATTAAAAGCTTTAGATAGATGATTTTTTTATTGTCATATTAGGTTGTTTTAAAGCCTACGACTGTGATACCTTTAAATTATAATAAAGTAAACATAAGGTATTGATGTCCTTAATTAATTTTAACCTGTGGGTTAGTATATAATGCATTATGGTTATTTAAATAATTTGTCCGAAGAGGTTCATGTGATTTTTCTCAATGAAAGCTCTAATGTGAATTAAATTTGATTTGGTTTGCTGGTATTGAACTGCTTGTTCCTTTTTCATCTGTCTTGGTTTTAATAATTCGTGACTTCAATACTCAGTGATTTGCTAGAAAACCTCAAATTTTATCAGAAACAGATGAAAAATATGAGGTGAAAATCTGGACAATTGAGAGGTATGCTTGCCAGTGATCTATTCAGACAGCAACATTGTGGAAGTGGCGTGGTGTGGTCAGCAGTTTAAGGGAGTGGGCAGACAGCAATCTGCTGCTGTGAGTGGGGCTTGCACAGCGGGGGGGGGTAGCAGTCTGGGAGCTGTGAGTACAAATCTGAAAATCCTGGCTACACCCCTGGATGCAAGCAATGTGTCACATGACCCCATGTCACGCATGCCAGTTACCTCCCTGCCGGTGACAGTTATTGGAAACTGTGCAGGACAGGCAGTATAGCAGCAGCAAGAGCCTAGCATGTGAGCTGTACTCCCAGGGCTGACAGGTGCAAGTCATCTGTGCCACAGCATTGTGTTTGACCAGGACAGTCATAGCGGACAGATACCACATGCCTGTGGAATGACAATAGGAGCATAGGCAACCGTTGAAGTGACACAGTCAGTCATTGTACAGTGGTATCGTGTCTGGACGAATTCAAAATGCTCCCCAGGGCTAGGCCCACACCCTCAGGGCTATAAGACTGGTGAGCTATTGCATGTCCCTGCACACATAGTCTGTGAAGTGGCATCACAGGGCAGTCACACTAACATGGCGAATGACAGACATATCGTACCTGGTGAGGTGTGGCATGGGTGTATAGGTTATGTTGCAGAAGCAGTTACCCGACAGCAAGATGTAAGCGACTAATGCCTTGTGTAGCCTGCTGTGTGGGACTGCAGTGTGACACCCTACAGAGTCAGCTATGACTGGTGTGTTGTGAATGTTATAACACACTATTGGCTGTATGTGGTGGGCACACATGAGTCTGTGGGCTATAAGCTGGTGATGTTGTCTTCCATGATGGGGGCTACCTCTGGTGCCTACAGTGAGTATGGAGACGTACTGCACAGGTTGTCCTCGTAGGTGTGGCCAGTGGTGTAGATTATGTGAGACTATGTGATGGGTGGGGTGTGTTGCAAATGTTACACATCCCCAAATGACTCTCAGGTGCAGTCAAGGTTGGTGACAGCATTACCCCCAGCCATAGCTGTCAGCTTCCTGTCCCCAAAATGAGGAACATTAGCCCTCATACAGTGCGACAAATGGGCGAAATGTGGAACACTTACAACTGGATTACTAACAGTGTCAACTAGGAAGGGCATATGATGGCTAAAATAGGCTGGTCTTACGTATAAAACAGATATTCCAATGAATTACTATGATTCTCATCTATCTAACCATGGCTAGCAGGTAAACTATGTACAACAATGAATGTGTGACAGACCCTTTCAATGTGGAACCTTGAGGAACATGCACCTTTTAGAACCCCAAATGAGGTACGTTCCCCGTAATGAGGTACACCTGAAAGCTATGGGCCCAGCACGGCTGCAGACGTGCATCCCCCACAGGCTGTAGTGCCATATGTTGGGAAGTGAGCATTGAATGTTTACACGAGACAATTGCTCTATTGCCACATGTACGACATATCCCTCATATAGACAGGCAGTAGCACTGGTACGTGACAGTTGGACATGCCTGCATATACAACCATGTCCCACAGGATATGTGCGTTACGTGTGTACAACAGCTGTCATACCTTAAGCAAGCTGGGAAGTGTAGGACAGCCAGTGTACCTGTGGGAAATGGTGTGGAATGGGCGCTATAGTAATCATTAGCTCATGACATGCTCACATGTTCTGAACAAGTGCCTAGCATGACCATACAATACAGATAGGGTGTTGGATAATATCAACCCACAAGTGGTGATGACAGTCATTTAGGGTGGCACCGCACTATAACCCTGCTGAGTATGGTGTGCATGTCCATGAACCATTAGCACTGTAGATGTTAGCAGTACAGATGTACAAGATAGCATGGATATTTGATTACAAATACCTTTGCATGTCACAGGTGTGTTCCACCAGTGGCCTGTTGACAGACCCACAACTACAAAAGGTGCAAGAGTGACATGTGCACAGCACATCTGTGCCAGATACAGTAGAACAGGGTTAATGTGTTGTACCCCACCCTCATTATAGCCCATACCACACACACAAATGTTAGGCATCTGTGTATCTAAGGCTGTGAATGGCCATGACCTATTAGTTTAGCTGTGTCAGTGTTGTGAACAACATACAGAATGGGCTGTGTGTGTGAGGTGTGTGACATATGTGCACAGTCTGATGGATAGTACCAGCAGTGTCACCGCAAGGTAAACATCCCTGTACCCATAAACTGCTACCTAGGCTGTGGTCAACATTATGGACACTGTGTAAGGGATGGTGCTGTGCAGTGCACCCCCAACATGGTGACATCTCCAGGCCCCTTAGGTAGTCATTTGAGGTACCCATGACATGTCAGGGTGCCATCCATGAGCACGGAGATCAGTGGCCAGGCATATACAGCACTGTGGTGACCAATATTGGATCACATACCACCTGTAAGGGGTAATGGCTATGCATGGATGTGCGATAACAGCCTTCACAATCCACACCTCCACTATGCAGCATGCCGTCTACCTTGCAGAAGGACATTTGCTACACCATGATGATGGACATGCTACATGTCCATATCCTGATCTATATGACATATGTCATGGACAGCCACCGTCCTAATACTAGCATCGCCACAGGCTGGACAGATCCCTGTGCCATATATGTGACATACTCCCACCATACCATGCAACCCTGTCCATCAAAGCTGCAGATGTCATCCCAGTCATACATGGTGTGATGGCCGCATGGTAGATGTACTATCAACTGACTGGATCAGTAATGTGGCAATGATGCAGCTTGCGGTGGCACAATGGCCGTCTGTAACAGCATGGAAACCATGCCCGCACATGCTATGGTTGATGACCATCCCTGCGAATGTCGTCTGACTATTCATTGTCCCATGTCTATCACATGTGTAATACAGGCGATCTGTGTCAGGATGTTGAACAGTTGTACAGTGCTGTGTAGATGTATATGGCAAAACACATGCATGTACAGGTGTCCATGCGTATGTGTGCATTGTCACTGCTCAAGTCCATTACGGCTGTGTCTGTGTTGATATGTGACATATACACAGCATCCAGGTCAACAGTAGTACCGTGGACACATCGAGGCATGTGCAGATAGGTAAGAACACAAGTGCAGGCAAATAGACATGCCCACAGCAAGACAGCATTTACATGGAGTATGAACACTGTAATGAGGTGACACACATATATGGTGATGATATCCAATGCATAATGGGTGTGACATATGTGACACAAGCACGTCAGTCGTGTCAGTGTCATGGTGCTTTACAAAGATAACTGTGCAGATGCAGTAGATGTCATAGAAATGTATGTACAGCAGTATCTCTGTACATCTCTGAAACTGTGACCTGTCACTATCATTATGTTTTACAGATAATGCCCCGTACACGCCTCCCAGCATACACCCACCAGGAGGATGATGTCCTCATCCCACAGCTCCATGACAACTATGACTTGTTATTCAGCCATGTGCCACAGCATGCCTAGCAGCGGGATGACCTGTGGCAGGATCTACGCAGGAGGGTGAACGATGTGGGTGGCCATAACCGCACCTACCAGCAGGTGCGCAGACACTGCATGGACCTGATACGACATGCAAAACAGCGTGCCACTGCAATCGCCAGGGAACAAGGTGGAACAGGTGGTGGGCCACCAACCCAGCCCCCACTCACACACACTGAAGAGCTACTGGCCAGTCTGGGGACACCCAGGGAACAGCATCCAGAAACACTAGCTGCCATCATGGAGGTGGGTGTCTCCCAACCAATGAGCCCGGAGTTGCCTGGTAAGTCAGTAATGCACATATGGCTATTATATCCCATGTAGTTGCATGTGTCACTGTACATAATGTAAAGTAACAACATATGCCAGATATGTGGACACACATGCTGCATACTACAGTATGCTACATTGTGTATGCACACATGTGCATACTATATGCTATTACACAGGTGAATGTGTGCACATGCACAGTGCAACCTGTGGCTGATAATGTTCATACTGGTGTGTCACCCCTATACAGGTACCTCTGGCTTGCCACACAGACATCGGTCCATTGCAGGTGAGACTGTCATCAGTATCAGGCATGTTACAGTGTAGATCTATTTGCCATGTGGCCAGTTAACACTTGCACACCTGAAGTTTGTTCTAGTCACGATATGCAGGTCGCACCACCGTGCATTCACACACACCACCCATGTGCAATATATTCACACATAATGATACTCAGACTTGAAACCACAGTACTTGTCATTGTGACATGTGTGGTCAGCTGTGCATACAACGGTGGAGGTGTTCTACAATGGAGGCATATGTAGTATGCATTGGAACAACATGTGTATGCACACAGTACCACACAGTGAGCTGTGATATGGGCAGCCCACAAGTGTCACCATTGTGTCATATGCCCCTGCATCAGGTGCACACATTGTGATGTGCCACCTGACATGTCCCAGACATGTAGTATTCTGTCTGCAATATTGTCACACTATCACATGACCTATACCCCACATACCAAACATACAACCTGTTGTCTGCATAGACCTCTGGAATGTGACATATCTGACATGTATGGGTGTATGTCATATGGGACCACACAGACATGTGGAGAAGATGCCCATCACACACAATTGACCACCACATGTGCACACATGGCCATGGGGGATGACCAGAGACATGTAGTCACACAGTACATGGGATGTGTATACACCCTGTTGCACATTGTCCACACATGGTCCAATTATAGCCTTAGTTGACTGATTATACAGTTGATGTGGTACAGTGGACAACCTAAAAGCCTGTGCACAGCTACTGGAGGTGTCACTGAAGTCTACCATATACGATCTGTCGAACATCACGACTGTGTCGCAGTTATGGCTATGCAATGTGTACATATTATGCATTGTACAGCAACATACATGCCTCATGTTGCCATGCAATGGCACAGTGTCTGTACTTCACACTGTATAGCAATGTAGACGGCTCACACTACCCTCCCGTGCTCATGCACATTTGCTAAACATGCATTCTATCTGTAGGGCATACACACAACACTGCAATGTGAAGCCCATTATGATGCTGTACATGTGTCAGGACACCATTGTGTCAAACATGTATGCATGTTAATGCACATGTCAGCAAATTACATGTCAAGGTCACGTCAGCCATGTGTACTGTTATCCTGTTCTGGGCCACATGGTGTATCACGGGGATGCATGCATACTACCATGATTGTGTGAACTGCATGCCTACTGATATGACACCTGCTTTCTGTAGTGTGCACCCCAGGGAGGTATGCTTACTAACGCTATTAATGTCTGAGCTGCATGCCCTCTGCTCTGCCGCAGGCATGCTGCATGCCATCTGACAAATCACATGCATGGTGTGTCTGTGTGTGTCTGTGTGTGTGTCTGTGTGTGTGTCTGTGTGTGTATCTGTGTGTGTGTGTGTGTGTGTGTGTGTGTGTGTGTCTATGTCTATTGTACTTTACAGTTTTTCTTTGCATTCACAGGTGATGTAGGTGCGTTACCCTCCTGCAGTCCATCTGATGTTAGTGTCCCCACAGATACTAACGGTGATGAATATATGCATGAGGTACAGGCAGGGTTGTCAGGGGCTGAATCTGTGCCAATGGTTACCATCCCAGTTATGTCCCCCTCTTCCCCGCACACAGTTCTGCTGCCAACACATACCGCATCACCAGTGGCCATAGTGGAAGGACAGTCAGCGTCTGTTGGCGTGGAACAGGAATGTGTGGTGGCTACAGAAGGTGTGTCTACACACCATAGTGTCAGTGTAATGACTGCAAATGTGCCACACAGGCATGTAGCCAGTGCTGCTCGTAGGAGGACCTCTGGCAGACATGCACCTGCAGGACAGAGCGCAGCAGCTGGTATCACCAGATGCATGTTCCAGACTGTAATGGCGGCACAGGAACGTGCTGAACAGCAGAACAGAGAAGGGCAGAGGCTGCAGAGGGCTGCTATCCATGCCCTAAATGACAACATCCAGGCATTGGCAAATGCTCAACAGCAGATTGCTGATGTTCTGGATATGCGACTAGGTGAAATTGCCGGAATCCTTGACCGAGGCATGGCAATCCGCGAGCGGGAGCTGTCTGTGCTGGAACACCTGGTAGGAGTGAAGTGTAGGCCACGTGGACGTAGGCCAGCAACACCACCTAGTGTAGGTTGATGTGAGCGTGCCACCTCACATGCCCGCTCCCATAGTGCCAGTAGCAGTAGCAGTGCAGCTGCTGCTGCACTGTCAACACCAGGACACAGCAGGCCACGTGGACGTGGCCCTGGACAGTCTCAGCAGGGACAAATTTCCAGCGAACATGTGTCGTTGGACAGTAGCCACTCTGTACCTCCACCTGGTAGTGCCCGTGCAACCCCAGGCAGGCACAGGTCACATGGCCGTGGACGGACACAGTGAGCTGTAGAACCTGGGGCTGTCAATTATACCCCGTGTAGGCATCACAAATGGCAGAACTGTGTACACACATACACGCACACAGCAAAAACAACTGTAGGGCTCCACAACATCCACATGCATTCGGCACAGACATGTCCAGTCAACTCACTGGCCCTTACACACACACATGATGTTATCCATTGGTGCAGCCTATGCCCCTGGCAAACATATCACCCTGTGCATATGATGAAGCCTGTGCCACATCCCTGTCATTCACACCATTGGTGCAGGGTTATGCACATATATTCTGATGCACAGGGTGAACAGCATAGTGGGAGGTGTATGTAATACCTGTGTATGCATAGTGAGGGATGTGTATGTTGCAGTGGTTGTGTGCAGCCTATGCCCCTGGCAAAGATATCATCCTGTGCATATGATGAAGCCTGTGCCGCATCCCTGTCATCCACACCATTGGTGCAGGGTTATGCACAAATATTCTGATGCACAAGGTGAACAGCATAGTGAGAGGTGTATGTAATACCTGTGTATGCATAGTGAGGGATGTGTATGTTGCAGTGGTTGTGTGTGAATACTGAGTTGTGTATGTGGCATAGGTTGTGTACTGTCAACATGCACCAGTCACACCATGTAGTGCAGGTGCAGCATGCATTGTGATGTGTTCATTGTATGTGTCTCGGTTACATCTGTAGCACCATGTTGGTTGTGATACCCTGGTTCCCTCCTATGGTGTACTTGCATGTGCCTACAGCTAGCAGTGTTTGCAGTCCCCCACGTGTAACTGTGGAGTACACACAGGCACGTCTGGCGATATCAGCATGCTACATGTACCTTCATCCTGACTGTTGGACACACAAACATGACACAGATGTCCGCACATATACTGCACCTGACGCATGTGGTCAGTGTGACAGGCTACACTGGACAGAGATGTGACATACATAGCAGGACACATTACAGGTATGGTGACATGGTGCAGGGGTTGTACACAGCGGCCTGGCCAGTGATGATGTGAGGTGTCACTTGGTAGCTGGAGACCACACTGTGCAGCAGTAGGACCGTGTAACAGTACGTGAACATGGCCGCAGTCACGGGGTGTACACCACTATAATGCACACCCCATAGTGTGCAGCTGGGGACCTTTGCCTTTGTGGTCATCACCCTCATAGTACTATGCACCCACAAGACGTGTCACAGAGAAGGGACATGCACAGGTAGCCAGTATGGCTGGGACCTATGGCATCAACAGGGTTGTGCAATGCATCACCATTACGGGTTAGTCAACACGTGGGGCCAGTGATAATTTCCCACTGTATATTAGCATACACGCTCACACCAAGCACCAGACATACATACAGACACACACACTGTGGTGACCACACATGTGTATACGGACAGTTGATGTGTGTGATGCACCTCACTGGTGAACGTCATGCTTCCCACACTGACGTATGTACACTTCTCTACAATGGTGTACAGGGATGTGTAGCAACTGGGACATATTCCCCACGATATGTGGCATCCCTGGTCACACATTCGGACACACATGGCAGTGCTGGGAATGATACATCAGCCATATGAAGACACGTTTGATGGACATGCAGCGGTATTGATTGCATTATGTGTACCAACGCTATATCTGGCAAATGTGCTGCTATATACACACGAGAGGTTGTAGGTGTTACAGGTGCCATATGACATATAGTTGTTAACACCTGATCGCTGTGTATGCATTATGTCAGCACTGTCACGTAACAGTGACATAGCGTACAGTTAGCACATGGCATGATAGGATGGTGTGTGACACAACTGTGAGCCACCCCCTGCACACATACATCTAGACAGGTGGTTCACCACATTATGTACACACATCCCTCCATACGTGCTGTTTGTATGTCACCGTATACAGATGTCAATGATGGGTCTGCATTGCATCTGCATGTCGTAGGTAGGTACAACTATGTTACGGACATCGGCCACTGCACATGCATGTTTTCTGCATGCACAGTACAGATGTCACATGTGTCTCCTGTTGCCATGTTTGTATGCATTGCTATTGTTGGACATGTGTGTTGACATACATAACACATGGACTGCGGTATGATATCACGGGTGTCACAGGCAACCAGTACAAGGGTATGTGTCCTGGTCAACACTGCTACCCCCTGTAGTGTGAGCATTCAACAGACATGGGCCCACATTCAATTCGCGTGTGTAGCATTGATTAGGCCAGTGTTATGCACGAGGTACATCAAAGGCCATGTATGTATGTGTTGTGTGTGCAGTCCATGCACACATCCACACAATCACATGTATGACATACCCAGATGTGTGTTCATTGGTGTACAGCAACAGTCAGGTGTCACAGCTGTGTAAGGGTCATGGTATGTCTTGAGCCAACCTGTTCATGTATACTGGTATCATTGCAATGCATAACACCTGTTGGATCCCTGTTGGTACGTGTGTACTCTGCTCAGCTGGTGTACACCACTGTACAGCCCAGTGGTCATGTGTCACATGGTGTTGTTGGACCGTATGGCTGTGTAGTGATGCACCAACGACATGGTGCTGACTTGACAGCTACAGTGTACACTGCAGTGTGTACGTGTGTGACCTGCACCTGTGACAGCTGTGATGGCAGCTGTGTGTGTACAGGTCACTGCATGTGTGACCGCCCTGTGCGTGAGGGCAGTTATACCTTACTGTGCCCTTCTGTGTGTACACTCCATCTGCATGCAAGATTGCCCTTTGCAACAGCTAAGTGTGTGAGCATGCCCAGTACGTTGTGTAGATGGACACACAGTACATTCCACACTGCGCCCTTCCGTGATTAGACTCCGTGTGCATGCAAGAGGGCCCTTTGCAACTGCTAAGTGTGTGAGCATGCCCAGTATGCCGTTGTGTAGATGGACACACAGTACATTCCAAACAGACGTGTGATACTAAGCGTGTGGGCATGGCCATTGACATCCTGTATAGCCATGGTGGTCATCCAGGCACCAGATGTCCAATTTCAATGTCACGATGGATGCCTACATTGAACACACTTGTTGCTCTCTTGAAGGGTGTACTGTCTGTGGTGCATCCCGTATCTATTCAGTGTTGTTGTGCTCCATAGATATTTAGTTGGCCCGTTGACAGCACTGGCGTGTTTGTGTACGTCTACCTTGGGACGGTAATATGCTTTCAGACCGCTCACACTCTCAATATTCCCTATCGGCATCTTTGCCTTTGCGGATGATGTCACCCACCTAGAAGTATGCCTCTTGGAGTGCTGTGTTCAGTAATCTCGGTAGCGCGTTCTGTAAATGTGTAATGCTGTAGTGTGTTAGAGTAGGTAGGTGTGTGTTCGACTCCCGGCCCTTCCAAGTGTGTGTGTGTGTGTGTGTGTGTGTTTCCAGCTGCCTGGGGACACAGTAAAGCTTTTATATGCCTCACAACACATACATTCCCTATCGGCATCTTTGCCTTTGTGGATGATGTCACCCACCTAGAAGTATGCCTCTGGGAGTGCTGTGTTCAGTAATCTTGGTAGCGGGTTCTTTAAATGCATAATGCTGTAGTGTGTTAGAGTAGGTAGGTGTGTGTTCAACTCCTGGTCCTTCCAAGTGTGTGTGTGTGTGTGTGTGTGTGTGTGTGTGTGTGTGTGTGTTTCCAGCTGCCTGGGGACACAGTAATGCTTTTAGATGCCTCACAACACATACATTCCCTATTGGCGTCTTTGCCTTTGCGGATGATGTCACCCACCTAGAAGTATGCCTCTGGGAGTGCTGTGTTCAGTAATCTCAGTAGCGCGTTCTGTAAATGCGTAATGCTGTAGTGTATTAGAGTAGGTAGGTGTGTGTTCAACGCAAGGCCCTTCCAAGTGTGTGTGTGTGTGTGTGTGTGTGTGTGTGTGTGTGTGTGTTTCTAGCTGCCTGGGGACACAGTAATGCTTTTAGATGCCTCACAACACATACATTCCCTATCGGCGTCTTTGCCTTTGCGGATGATGTCACCCACCTAGAAGTATGCCTCTGGGAGTGCTGTGTTCAGTAGTCTCGGTAGCGCATTCTGTAAATGCGTCATGCTGTAGTGTGATAGGGTAGTTAGGTGTAAGTTCGATTCCCAGGCCTGCCAGATGTGTGTGTGTGTGTGTGTGTGTGTGTGTGTGTGTGTGTGTGTGTGTGCGCATGCTCCCATCCACCTGGGGACTCAGGTTATGCTTTTAGATGCTTCGCAACACAGATGTATCCTGCTGACGTCTTTGTCTTTACGGATGTTGACACGCACCTAGTAGAATGCCTGTGTGTCTACTGTGTTTAGTAATCTCGGTAGCGTGTTCTGCACATGCGTCATGCTGTAGTGTGATAGGGTAGTCATGTGTAGGTTTGATTACCAGCCCTGCCACATGTGTGTGTGTGTGTGTGTGTGTGTGTGTGTGTGTGTGTGTGTGTGTGTGTGTGTATGTCTGTATCTCTCTCTCTCTATATATATAGATATATATATATAAAAAATCTATTTTCTGCCCATACCTCTGCTCTTGCATGGACAGCTGACTGTTTCATGTATCGCATATTTGCATAGCTTTCACATACCAATGAGGTATGTTGCAACTCCCAACATTGTCCATGCAACGTCCGTGTGTTGGCGGTGTTACACGCCCTTACAGGCGTTTGCTGTATATCTTGGCAGACATCTATCCTTGCTGTACTCTCACTGTACTCGTACATGCCGGAGGCTTCATGTATCATGGCCTAGTTTTGATGTGTGTATGTCTATTTGTGCTGTGTGCATGGCTCTGGGTATGTCCCACTATCATCATTTGTAAAGATGACAGCCCTATAGATTCTTCCTGTAGACTGCTGTCTCATTTGACATGTCAGCACATACCTGTGGACAGTACTGCACGTCCTACTGCAGCGCATTTCATACCTTCTGCATTATCTTGCAGTCGATATTGTTTCCTCACACATGGATCTGTTTCTGTTCATACCACTCCACCTCCAAGAGCAAGTTGCTGGACAAGGCCTTATCTGATAGTGGGACACATAGGGTCAGTATTGACATGTTGCTCTTACAAACGTAGATAGTTGACACAATAATAGGTTTTGCATTAGTATGGCTTTTCTGTCAGATTTGGTGTCTTACTCACATGTTTGTCATTATTTCATGTCTTCAGTTATCATGAAAGTGCCAGAATGTTACTGTTGTTACGTGGAACACACCAAACATATGAGGCAGAACTCTGCACATTCTGTGTAAATCTGTACAGTTGCGGAGTATGTGTCTGTAAAGAAATATCAACTTTCTGACACCAATACACACACTGTATGGCGGCATCACAGGCCACATGCCATTACATTTATATTGCAGGACACACCCACCCAGACAGTTTTATTCCTCACACAGGCCAACAGCTTCTTATCCACACTAATTGGTCTATCATGTACCGTATGTATTGCGGTATTTGCGCTTTCCGTCAGTGGCAGAGCTCACGTACATGTCTGGGGGACTGGACATTGTTACGGTGGCACTGCATGACACCCTGAGGGACACATTACTTTTGTGTCTATTAACCTTCCACATTGACATTCACAGGGCATACGTTGTCATTCACATTTGTTGGAGTACATGAGTGTGTCTTGTACATGTTTTCTCATTTGTCCTGATGTCTTTCTTCTCACCTGTCCACCTAGTATCACTAGTTCTGTACATGTATTTTGGACAGGTTACCTTCATACCCTAACCTGTACATTATGGGTAAACGCCGTGATGTTTGACCTTGTTACATTTGTCATAGTGATGTGCCTTTCTGGTAAATTGCTGGCAAGGCATTACGGACTGTGCAGTAGATAATATTGACTGACATTTCCATTACATGATTAGTAACACTCATAACATCCATTATTCATGCGCCAGTATTCTCATGATGTTCTGACTTTGTCTGGGGTATATCTAATATAGTCCTTATTTGTATTTCATGTACTATGCCTTAGTGCAGCTGTGTTATTCTGACAGTTTGCCAGTTATGGGGACCATCTTGGTCGTACGCATGTCCATCCATGATAATCGCCTACATGACACTGATATAGGGCCCTACATATTGCCAAAATGGTTTCTGCAATATCCAGTGGATGGTTTGCCCCATTATTGAGAATATAGATGTGTGCTATACCCACATCACTCCCATGGGGCGGGCCTACGAAATCCCTGCCAAACAACACCTAGGCCCATTTCTGCATACCCATGATTCCCATACCTGACAACCCTCTGCAGTACCCATCACACATGTTTAATGTGTGTGGTACTGAAGTGTAGAGACACTTATATGCACTCCTCACTCTCCGGATATCAGTTCGTACGTCATACATTCTATCGACACATGTGTCATCACCCTTGCACCTGATACTGTTGCATGTACAGCTATTTCAGATTTGCTGGTCACTTCTTTTGCATCAATGTCGGTTGACACTACGTAAGATTCAATTTTTGGAGTCCTGCAATGGACACCTATCTGCATGTTTAAAGTGTAGAACTTGCTGGACTGTCACTTTCTGGCCATTGGTTTGGAATGCTGCGGTTTATTCACCTTTCCTCCATGTCTGTTTGTCTACCCATATTAGATATAATGTCACCTATTTATGTACATATGTCATATCTATGGGACATAAGTCTGTTGTGTATACATATATACATGTACAATCCTCATTTCATAACTTGCTTTGGTTTACGTCTGTGGATTATGTGTATACACATATATCTATATCCATACCATACCTTTCCACTATACAGATTGTCGAGTGTACAGCTGCTTGCCCTTTATCTTTGCTGTGTTTTAAATAAACCTGTGTCTATCTGGCAAATGTCGTGGCATTTCATTTGAGACTTACAGTGGGATTTCTGGCAAGCAGTTCAGGTTACGACTGCATACTCTTCAGAGAATCCATGCTACTGACACACCCGTTATTCTATCCACTTTCTATGTTTGTTCTGGCACATATCTGGTGTTTGTCCCTATTTGTACTGGTAGTTTGCATGGCTTTGTCCGGTTTCATACTTTACGAGGTTAACAGGTTTGAGCCATGTATAACTAACATGGGGGAAACAGCATTCATTTACTATGCTGTGAGCAGATCACACACGCACAGGCACACTTGCATTTCCTTATTGTGGGTTACGAGCAGGCACGCATGCATATCCTTATTGTGGGTTACATATGTTTACTAAGTCTTTGTGCTTATGTGGGCTTTATTACTTGTGACAGTACCAGTAATTATCTGTAATACGGTTAACGGACGTTCAAACACACGTTCACCTTTACATATTTAACTGTCTGTACAGCACAGACGCATTCATTACACTTTCACATTATATGTGCTGTAGTCGTTCAACCGGGACTGCATTCACGTTGGCCGGATGCTGTAACCACTATATGTTTGGTGTTCTGACTCATTTATATGCATACCCATAGTACATAGCTACATTAACATATGCCTTACCGCTTCACTTACGTCACAGGCATCCATTCTCCTGCTGGGAAAAATGTGGTACTACATGTTACACATTCCCTATTCCCTACTGCTCTGGACCCACGCTGCATATTTCATCACTGCAGGGATATTCAGAACCCAAAGGCTTATAGTCCTGACACATACAGGTCTTTAATTGTCAGGGTGTTCATGTGGTGATCTGGGTTTAGGCTTGTCCACCTGGTGAACGGAACTGCCCTGACCGTGTTCAAATGTCAGACAAAGCACATGGACAGGGTTTGTCCATTTTAAACATAGGTTCATAGGTTTATACTAGGCTATCTGCCCTAAGGCATTTATAAGCCTAGCCCAAAGTTTTGTGGCTTACGCCACCCCTTATGTTAAAAAATACTGTGCCCATTAGTTTGTTGTGCCTCTGTCCAGCAGTGACACAGAGATGATTCCCGGGGTAAACCTACAATCTGCCATCCACCGGTCAAGATTTCTCTTGAATAGAGCCAGCGAGGTGCTCTGCCTCACATGGACAGGAATTTTATTCCACAGCATAGGGAGTCTCTGGGTGACAAATCTATCCCTCCAGCATGTCCTATTTATATCCGTGCTAAGGTTTAAGTCGCTTGCTCTAGTGGATCTGGTAGATATGGATTTTTTGAGGTGGAGCATGTCCATTAATTCCGGGTTGGACATGGCCTTGTATGTCAGGCACAGGTCACCTCTGAGCAGAAGGTATGCGACTGAATAGAGCTAGAGTTTCTTCAGTCTGGCAGCATATGACAGATTTTGGAGTCCCTTTATCCTTTTGGTGAGGAACTTTTGGGGTCTCTCCAATTGCTGCAGGTGTCGGGTGAGATACATCCCGAATGGGGCATTGTACTCGATCATTGGTCTGATAAGTGAAGAGTACAGGGGAACAATGACCTCACTTGATCTGGATGTGAATCCCTTCATGATCAGGTGGGCAATGTAGAAGGTCTTTCTAACCACTTTAGCAATGTGAGTGTCAAAAGAAAGGCCACTGTAAACCTGAGTCCCCAGGTCCCTGATAACCTCTTCTGTGCTTAGTGGATTGCCACCTATATGGTAGCTTGGGGGTACCTTGTTTTTCCCGAAGGGTATGACTATACATTTTTTGGCATTTAACTTCAGGCCATGGCTCTGGCACCAGTTATCAGTTTCCATGAGACTCCTCTGAAGGATATCTGTGTCCGATGTACTTTCCACTATGGCGCCCAGTTTGCAGTCATCTGCAAACTTTGTCAGCCATAGTCCTCCTATGTTTGCCTGTACTTCTGAGAAGTAGATGCCGAACAACAGGGGGCCAAGGACTGAGCCCTGTGGGACACCACTTGTGACCGGCTTGGAGTCTGACATGGCACCAGCAACTCTAACCCTGTGGGTTCTGTCCTTTAGCCAGTTAGCAACCCATCTTGTGACATATGGGTTTACATTTAAGCTGGTAAGTTTCTCTATAATACCAGTGGGGTATTGTGTCAAAAGCTTTTGCAAGGTCAAGGTAGGCTGTATGGACTGCCTTTCCCTCATCAATGGCCTTGGTGACTGTTTCGAAGAAGTCGACCAAGTTCAAAAGGCATGATCTGCCCTTGACAAAGCCAAACTGGGTCGGGTCCAATGTCTGCATGTCCCCTATGTCTTTGTTTATGAGTTCCATTATGATCCTCTCCATAGCTTTGCAGACCAGGCTTGTTAAGCTTATGGGGCAGTAATTACCAGGGTCCGTAGAGGCACCGCCTTTGTGGAGTGGGACCACAGTTGCCGTATGCCACTCCTTGGGCACGTATCCTGTGGTAAGGCTAAGATTAAACAGCTGCCTTATGTGCGGGTTTATTTCCTCATTGAGTTTGTGTAGCACACAGCCGGGGACACCATCCGGTCCCATTGATGCTGTGTTTTTAGCTTGAGAGCTTTCACCTGCGCATTTGAGATGTCTGGGAGGCTACACTCCCCTGGGATAGTTATCTCTCCTTTTGGGAGAGGGGTGAAGTTTGCGCGGAACCCGTCTGTCAGTATGTTGGCAATGTCTGTGGGTTCAGTGATTTTTGTATCATTTTGGACTAATTCTGAGCATATCTGGGAGTTTCCACCCAGGTTTCTAACATAGCTGAAGAAGGCCTTATGATTGTCTTTTGAATCTATGGCAATTTTTCTCTCAAAGTTGGCCTTGGATGATTTTATGAGTGCTCGTATTTTTACTAATAATGATCAAGGGTGTCTTCTCTTTATGGATTTTGCTCTATCATGTAACAGCTTTCTCCTCTTATTGTAAAGTTTGTTTATGGCTGGGGTCAACCAGACTGGACGTTTGCCCTTGGTGGAAAGAGTCTTGGTTTTATTAGGGATTTCCTGATCCATGCAGTCCTGGAGGTGTTCAGAAGGCATTTGTAAGGGCTTCCAGCTTAGGTTGTGGTTTCCACTGGCTCGGGGCCTTGAAGGATACCACACCAGTCTTGAGTAGTGTGAAGTTTGCTTTAGAAGTTCTTCACTGTGGTCTTTTTGTTTGGGGTGGGGGCGGGATGTGGATTTCCAGTGAGATTAGTTTGTGATCTGATCTCACCAATGAGGGATATACTTCCGGTGTGGAGCATTTTGTCTCCATGTTTGTGATGATGAGATCTAGTGTATTTTCTCCTCTTGTGGGAATGGTGACTAGTTGTTCCATGGCATTTGAATTTATGAACTCCAGGAACCTTTGGGCTAGAAAGTTGGGGCTTGAGTAATGTTCCCAGTCTATATTCGGGTAGTTGAAGTCACCCAATATAATGGTGTTTGGAGATACATTTATACCCTCCAGTGTCTTCAGGAAGGCTGTGTGGGGTTCCTGAGTTTGAGAGGGTGGCCTGTAGTATGCTGCAAGTTGTAGAGCAGTTTTGCCTATGGTTAATTGCACCTGGATGGTTTCCGATGCTTCGTGCATTGCCACCAACCTGGAGGTGTGGGTATCCTTGATGAATATGGATACACCCTCTCCTTTTGTGGTGTGGTCCGGGTTTTGGGGCTGGAATGCATGATATGAGGTAAAACCTAATAGTGCCGGGGTGCTCTCAGGAGCCTTGAACCAGGTTTCAGTCACAGCACAGACATCGATGTTCTCCATACTGAGAAGGGGCCTCGAAAGTCGTGCATTTTGAGATTTAGACTTTTGGCATTGAGCAGCATTACCCTTAGTTTCTTCCCATTTTTGTTTTCTAGGGTGGTAGGTTTAGAATTTGAGCCTTGCCTAAAAAAGGCACTATGGGGGTGGCAAGAGCCTTAGCCAATATCCGGAATCCCAGGGGTGACAGGTGCAAGCTGTCCCTTGCGAAGCATCCCAGGCAGACAGACACTGGATCCCCTTTGAATGACACCAGAAATTAAGCTGATCATCTTGTCTCTATGTTGTGGCATCATTCTTGGTGAAGGAAGGATACTGCTCAGGGTCAGGGTCATACCTGCCTGGGCTACATAATCAGAGAGCTCCTCTATGTCTCTTTTCATGTAGTCCAGGGAGGTATGTCTCAGGTCGTTCACACCAGCATGGACAATGACTGTGTCATATTTGTACTTGCTGTGGAGTGACCCGAGTGCTTGTGTTATGTGGCGGATTCTAGCGCCCGATAGGCAGCTTACTGTGACCCTCTCCTTCAGTCTGGTGAGTGGGACGTCAGTGTGTCTGACTATGGAGTCACCTATGACAAGTATGTTTGGTGTTGTATTCGGCCTTAAGGGCTGTGACTGCTTTGCACACTGATTTTGTGGTTTATGTGTTGCCTGTGGTGTGTCATGATGTGGCAGTTGCTTGGGTGTCTGCTTTGGAGGCCTCTGCTGTTTAGGTAAATTTTTGCTCAGAGCCTCCGAGTATGTCTTTGTGTGTTTATGTGTTTGATTCATTGTTGTGATAGCTTTATGTGAGACTGGTTTTGTGGTGTGTGTAGTTGCCTTCTCCTCCTGTCTGGTCTTGCCAGTCCTGAGTTGAGAGAGCTCAGCCTCCAGTTGGGCTAAATAGCTGCATCTCTCGCAAGTATTTGTGACATTTAATCTGTGTTTACAGACACAGGTGTTTGGGCACCTGTCAGCAGCTTATGATGTTGGCAATACATAATATGGGTGGGGGCGGTTACGATACATAATCCATGGTGAGTGGTGTTCCCATTCACATTTGATGATTTCCTGTATTCATTCTTACGAGGGTTATTATTTTGCACATGACTTAACTATGAATTAACTACGGGTATGCAGTAGTACAGTCAACATATGTGACGGCTTGTTACAGTATATATGTACGGACCTCTGTAATACTGGGGACTACCCCACATCCTTCACAGCATTTCCTGCTTATGTACATACTATTATTCCTTGAACCTTTGAAGCTTGTGAGAGCAGTAATTACATCTGTCCCTATTTGTCCACCCATCCTTTTAGGCTTTGTCCAAGTTTTGTTGCTTTAATAGGTTGAGAGGTGGTGTCAGTATGTGATTGAGTTGAATATATACTGTCGATAATTCAGTGGGGAGTAGGGTTACCACTTGTTCCTCTTTGAAGGAGGTCCCACTTTGGACAGTTGTGTCCTGCGACGACACCTAAGACATGGCAAATGTCCTGTGATTTTAAGACAATAATATATTTCTTCATTTCTGTACTAGTTGCATGATACAGGTATTTTGTATCTGGTACACATAACTATTATTTGGGATAGCATAAGCTATTCAAATGCTATGGCATTAGCTTTTATCTTGACATACATGTGTAATTCTGTACTTTGCACAGGCTGGGGTTATGTTTTATCCTGCAAATTCTCACATTTCTACAAGGGATGTCTCACCTTGGCCATCTGAACAGGTGGCAACCCTAGTGGGGTGACCTGCATGGTGGACAGCTGTTCCATCCTGCATAGTATGAATTGCATGTCTGTGTAGATACTGACCAGTACCATGACTACACATACATGTTTTGTCCAGATGTGTACAGTAATGGACACCGTGGCTTGTAAACAACTCTGAGGTTTCAACAGGTTACTTATCCCACGCGGGATGTACACACATTTTGCCGTAACATTAACATGCGGGCATTTGGATTTACATACCTGTGATGGGATGTTTACAAACGTGGGATACATATTTGCAATCCGGACACTGCCTAGGACGATACTTCCTACTACATATGGGGAATACCCGCTATGTGTAGGTGTACAGATGCGCAAGGCTGGTAGCTGGATTTGGTGGACATTCGGACATGGGTGCGGGTTATGTGCTATACAGGGGTTGTTGCGTATTGCATTTGCATGCATGGGTTCTACTTTTGCATATCCCGGTTCCGCATATAGCATCCTATGTGTATGTGATGGTTATGTTCCTGTTCATGTGTATAGCACATTTTAATATACATATGTTTGTGTGTGTTTGGTATACAATATGGACTGTCAGGTTTCTTTACGGTTGTTATATAGCCACAACTGCTCTGCTGTGTACTATCACTACCACTGTGGGACTGCTGGTGACCATACCCATGGGGCTAGATGTGTGTATTGGCGGTGCGCTGACATGATGCGCTTCACTTCCACTGGGTATAACTTATGACAGTGCAGTACATTACGGACACACGATTTTAAATGTCATTTGTTCCATGGACGGAAACTTATATTATGTTGCGTGCATTTCTGTTTTGTTTTCCATTTTGTGTGGCTGGGAACTGTCTTGCATGCTTTGCATACGTTTCATTATCCACGGACACTGTTAGGTGCGATTACTATTGCAGGCAGGCTATAATATTCAGCAGTTTAGGTTGCTCATTGCCAGCCGACATTGACACGCCTCCGGGTGCAGCTTAGTAATGCCCCATGCACTCGCACACGAGTCCTATGCACGTGGATGTGGTAGCGGCGCACCTTCATTAATATGCATATGGCACTACTACACCATTTATACGCCGCACGGCCGGCGCAGGCCTTACACCGGCCTTGCGCCGAGCTTCATGAATCCGGGGGAATGACAGCTTAGCTCACTTATTCTACCCATTTCCCTATCTATTGTATATGCCATAGACCTTGTTTAACCAGATAATTTATTTAGTTTTATTCACGGCCCTTACACAATTACAATATTATTTGTATTTTATGCGAGCCCCTTACAAAATTGTCCATGTCAGTCTTATTTCTTTTTCTCAAGGCATTTACAAAATATGTTAGTCCTATGTCTTCTAATTTTTTGACATTACTGCATCTGTGGGAATATTGTTCTTACCACCTACCCCTCTTTCTGTGAGATAATATTTCTCTGCAGCTCTACAGAACCATGATCCATGAAAACTCAAATGGTATCCTTTACCCATATGTTGTTATTTGTATTTTGAATGACAGTGACTACTTTGGTTGTGCTATGAATTCCCTTAAGTTCTTAATTTCCAAACATGTCCTCACTTTGCCTTCTTTCTTCAGGATTCCTGATGGCATTCACAAGCATTGTGCTCAAATATGTAGGCTAGTGCATTGATAGAACCCCATTCTAGAGCCCTACAAGATTTACAAAGAGCCCAGGAGCTGTGGAGTATGTATAAGTGAGAAATCAAGTACCTGGAACAGTGCAGGAACTGAGTACCTATGCAAATGAGTTTCTGCTGCTTTGGACATTATTCACACAACAGAAGCCTTTGGAGTACAGGCTTCTGCAAAATGTACAAACTATAGGGCTGTAGTTGGAGAGTAAGCTCGCTGAACTACAACATTAATGTCCTGACTGGCTTGTAATGTTAGTATGTCACAGCATAACATCGCTGAGATGCAATATTAGCATGTACATTGAAAACATTTCCAAAAATGTGGGAAACATACACTGTGGAAAAGCTGAATATTACAGCACTGCACTGTGCACACAAGAGCAGCAAAACAACTACCTCTAGTTGCCCTGACAACAAAGTGACAAAACACAACATTAGCCAGTGGGATGTGACTGTACACCAGATCATTTTAATATATGGTAATC
>NC_056727.1:524879234-524906705 GCF_019279795.1 Protopterus annectens | reverse complement strand
TAACATGTGAGAGTCATGTGCACCACCCATGGTGCTGTGTAGGACTTGTGGTTGCATGTCCCCCCACACTATGCAGACATGTAGCAACTGTCAATGCCACATGACCATTAGCTACACTGCAGACACAGCATGATACCTGTCTGTGTAGAACGGAGGGGTCAGCAACACAGTACTATCTATCTGGACATGTGACACATGCAATACAATTGACCATACTTTGCATGCTCACACATATGATGGTATGATGGTATTGTCGGTCGACAACATGCGTAACAGTCATACTGGGCATGCTCACACACTGAAACACAGGACGGCCAGGCATGCATACACCAGTGATCCGGACATATCTGCTAGTACATTGCTATACTGTTGGATGTCTGCACTGTATGGTGTGTGTGTGTGGTCTATTGTCTGTACATATGCCATGGTCTATTGTTAATTCACATGAGCTATGTGCGCAGGGTACTTCTACCATCACGTGTATAGGGCAGTTCTTTGTTTGCGGACAGGCCGACTCCTTTGGATACAGACCGGGTAAGGCACAGTCCAGCAGGTGGGAGCTGTTGTGTGTGGGTTTGCACAGTGTTAAGCACTGCTGACCTCTGGTCGCAGCACCTTATACACGTTTAGACTCCACATTTCTTTGACAGTGCACTACTGGCATACTGGTAGACAAACATGCTTACAGCCGCTCACTCTCCAACATTTCCGCTTACATTTGTCACTCACGCTGGATGTGTGCGATCCCTTGTGATGTGTATTACATCGGACTACAGGACTACAGTATTGGGTATGTGTAGCCATTTTGCGATGGCAGGCATTCAACTGTACGGACTCGGCGGCCTGCCCAGTGATGTAATCATATTATATGCGTGTTCCTCATACGATCTGCTCCCATCTGCCTGATACATGGGAACCGATAATCTGCAATGCTGACATGTGACTAGAGTTTGTCAACACAGCTGTCTGCCGAGTCATGCTACTGCATACCTACTGCACATTGACCACCTTTCAGATTGCACGATGGGAGATTGTAGGAGTGACACCTTTCCCACTTTGCATGGGACAGTCCCTCACCACACATCTCATGTGACAATACCAGAACTCTCCACCAATCAGGGACACATTTCTGTAGAATCAGGGACAGGTCAAGAAAAATCGGGGACACTTTTACAAAAGTAGTGCTATTAACTTGACACATTAACAGAATCAGAGCATATAACTTAATACTCTTATTCTGAAGTAACAGTTGTTTATAACTCTTACTTACTGTCATTAGTCAGTAAGTGCAATTCACCGCCTTTCCTTCAGCAGCCACTAATTTTAGGAGGGATTAAGAAGGACAGAGTTAGACTTTCAGTCAAACTCAGGGACATACCCGACATTCAGGGACAGTTGAGTGGTATGCACAATACTCTAGTATGCACAATACTCTAGCCATTGTAACTGTCCTGATTAGGGGACCTTCTCATGTTGTAGGTGTCTGTACTAGTTGCTTGTTACAGGTCTTGTATACCTGACACGTCGATATATCATATGTATTAGCATAAGCAACTATACTGCTACTAGACTACGCTTTGATTTGTTCCGATATGTATATTTCTGTACTATGCATGGCTGTAGGTATGTTCTGCCCTGGTACATCTGACAGTAGGTATGTTCTGACCTGGTACATCTGACAGTTCTACAGAGCAGGTTCCACTTTGGCCATTCAGACTGGTGGCGGCCCTATAGACCCTATATGTAGAGCTATCACATGTGTCAAGGCAACACATACCCACAGCCAGTAGTAAATGGATGACTTACATGGTTTGCATACGTTAAGGTTATTCATGTAGCATTATAATTGATAATACTGTTTGCTATTACATGTAGCTGCTACTGACACAACAAATTGATGTCTGACACCACTACACACACTATATAGCCTCCATTCCCGAACTCACAGGCCATGAGCCATAACTGTCATTTTGCAGGACACAACTGCCCAGACGGGTGTGCCCATCGCAGGCGTATGGGTGTTGAACCTCTTTTATTATGCTATCATCTACCCAATGTGGTCAGCAAATTATGCACTTTCCATCAGTAGCAGAACTAACATACCAATGGGTGTGAATGAACACTGTATCAGGAATAATGCATAACACCCTGTGGGACACATTTAGATGATTGGTTCTATTAACCAGACACATTCACAGTCAAGTTTGTTGAGGTATATGCTGCTTATGACTCATACATGTTGTCATCTGTCATTACCTGTATTTCGCCACCTGTTCACCTAATATCACTAGTTCTGGCAGTGTTTAGTTGGACTTTGTTACATTCTGATACATAACTATGGATGTCCATGCTAATCGGGTACACGGCACTGTTTAGGTCTCTATGTATTCCCCCGATGGTTTACAGACTATCCGGTAGATGTGCTCTTCAGGTTTGGGAGGTGTAGGCATATGCTATGCCCACATAGGAATATTAATGACTTCCACTGGGCGGGCCTACTACATCTCTGCCAACCAGCACCTGTACACTTAAGCCCATTAATGCATACCCATGGTCCACCTACCTGGCATCCCTCTACAGCAGTTGTGACAAATACTTACTGCAAGTGCAGCTGGGGTATGAGCACACCCCCACACATTGCCCACTCTCCCCGTCTCGGGACACATGTCGTACGTTTTGTCAACCCATGTATTATCACACTTGCACAACCTACTGTCCCATGTACACCTACATCCTGCTCGTAATAATGTCAACAGATTCACACGTACCCTGAATTTTTGGGGTCCGGCAAGGAACACCATTATCCAAGTTTAAAGTGTAGACCTTGCAGAACTCTCCCACTGGTCCTTTCCTACCGGTGTTTTGGACAGCGGCAGTGTATTGATCTGTATTGCCTGTCTGTATGTCTGTCTGGCCTAGCTGGGAGATGTGGGGGGTACAACATTTATTTATTGGACCTCTTAGTCACATATGCCCAGGCTGTAAATATGTTACCCATAATTGCTGTGAAGTAACCTATGTATATCTACACTGACATATATATTTTGTTTTGTGTGTATGTGTATATATCACTACCTGTTGTTTGTGTATAAATATATATATATATATATATATATATATATATATATATATATATCTTGTGTGTGCATATATATATATATATATATATATCCTTGTGTGTGCATATATATATATATATATATATATATATATATATATATATATATATATATATCCGTATGAATATATATGTGTATGTAAATTAATATAGATATATGCATATATACGTTTTTATCTATATATACATCTGTGTGCCCGTTAACCTATACATTTCCTGGACATGGACACTTACACATGCGTATTGGTCTCTGCTTCAACTGCATACTATTGTCTTAGTCATTCTGACACCAACACTTCACTCCGGTGAACATGTGCTAAGTATATTGCACATTATGCAGTGGACAGATGTCACACGTTTTTCATGTCTGGGGTGCCGCTACTAACTGGGATGTGATACAGTGTCATTCGACCTATTACTCGTATACGCAGCCTATTATTCCTGCTACTGTGTTTGTTTCTGTGCACATTCATATTATTACTGTTGATAGGATGTGTGTTTGTGTTACTGTTACTGTACATCAACATATTGCTGTCTTCATGTAGTTGTGTCTTTCTGCTTTTCCTGGTTTGGGGTTGTCACAGCAGAACTCCGTTCCGCTCATGGGTGGCATATAGGTTTCACGTGCCGGGCTGCCAGACCTGACGCATAACGTCCGACAACAATACGCCCATTCACGCATGTCTCCATGCAAACAACGCTCTATCTGGGAATTGCACCTACGTACTAGCTGCCCTCCACGGGCCATTCCATTGCACCTAGTGCAACATACCCTAGCACTCCTGTGTCCATAATCGCATATCCATAGTTTCTCCTGCACACCCGTGTTGAGTTTCCACATATAACAGCCATTATACACCTGATATCATAGCCATGACACACCTTTACACATTGCCCTCTCATAAGCGTTGGGGCCCTACACACATTTTGTACCGCCTCGTGTATTCACAGGCTCACCATCCATTCATATTTGCACATATGTGCCTTTCCTGGTGTTATGGATTATGAACGATTTGCGGGTTACAAGTGTATGTGGTTGCAACATGTACTACATTCCGTCTGTTTACAATGTTGACGTAGCACTTCAACGATGTTATGGCCACTGGTATAGCCCTGCCTCCGGTGTGAAGAGCAGTACTCTACTCACACTTGTGTAGCTTTATGTGACATATGCTGCAGCGAGCACTTCATAATTCCTTACTTGCTCTGGATTCCCTTCACAACCCTTATGTTTGCTTTCGTCTTTCGGCGTTCCTTTATGGATCTACCTGACTACATCGAAACACCAAAAGAGCGAAAACGACTTCACCGACACCACATAATCGACAGTTCACAAACACGACACCTCATACACTCGACACATCATAACAACAAACAAAACAAATCCCCTATCCAAAACCCACACACACAACACAAGCACACCAAAATCCTTACAAACCAACACTAACCCATACACAACTATCTACAACCCTAACCAAACCCTTACCCTAAGGTCCGTCACTATCGCACACTCACCTAACACGCGCCTAACCCTAACTCACTTAACCCGCCCTAACCCAAAACTATCACTACTGCACTCTTACCTAACCGGCGCCTAACCTAACTCACTTATCCCACCCCTATCCTACACCGCCAACATTGCACACTTACCTTACTCGCCCTTACCTAACCCGGCCCTAACCCTAACTCACTTATCCCACCCCTATCCACACCGTCAACATCGCACACTTACCTTTTCGCACCCTAACGTCCGTCACTACCGCATACTTACATCCTTTCTCCATCTCAGTGTTCTCAGCGTCGGTGTCTTCCTCCGTCGGTCTTCTGCCTTGTCGATCTTCTGGCATGAAGTTGTTTCGGCTCTTCTGCAGTTTTGGCGTAGTCAGGTAGATCCATATATATATGTGTGTGTGTATGTGTATATATATATATATATATATATATATATATATATATATATATATATATATATATATATATATATATGTATATATATATATATATATATATATATATATATATAGATATAGATATATATATAGATATAGATATATATATATATATAGATATAGATATAGATATAGATGTATGTATATGTAGATATATATATATAGATATAGATATAGATGTATGTATATGTATATGTATATGTATATGTATATGTATATGTATATATATGTATATATAGATAAATATGTAGATATATAATTGCATATTTCTGTTATGTCTGTGGATATTTATCTATACACACATCTATCTATATATATAAAAGTTACAGCTGTACAAAACAACATACATTTGCTATGCTAATAGCTGCGTACACCCGCTCAGGCCCACTTGCATCTACTTATTCTGAGTTACATATGTTTACAGGCACTTCTTTGGGATTACATGTGCCTTATTCCTTATAACAGTACCACTTTGATGGAATCTGGTTAACGAACCCATGCGAACGCGGTCACCTTTACATGTATAAATATTGGCTTTACAGTACAGAGGCATTCATTACACAATTAATATGTGCTATAGTCGTACTTGAACCGGGAATGCCTTTACATTGGGAGGATGCTGTAACCACTACACTACTGGTGTTCTGGCTCTTTTATATGTATACCCATGGTTCATAGCTACTCTGACATATGCCTCACCGCTTCCCTTACACAGCAGGCATCCATTCTCCTGCTGGGAAAACCACAGTACTACAATTAGGACATCCCCTGTTTCCTACTGCTCTGGACCCATGCTGCAAGTCTACTCACTCCAAGGATATTTATAACTCCTATGCTTATTGTCCTCGCATATACGTGTGTTTGATTGTCAGGGTGTTTATGTGCTGGTCCGGGTTTAGGCTCGGCCGACTGGTGACTAGAACTGCCCTGGCACTGTTCAAAGATCAGATGTAGCACATGGACAGAGTTAGTCCAGAGTTTAACATTCTACCTGTGTTTACAGATGCAGGTGTTTGGGCACCTCTGACCACATTATTGGGTCGACGCTACATAATGTAGGGTGGGGAGTGGTTCCACTACATAATGCAGGTTGGGGGTGGTTTCCACATGTTTCCCTTCCCATTTGACTATTTCATTCATTTATAGATACAATGAATATTATTCTGGAGATCTGTTATAAATTCACTACAGGTATGCAATAGTCCTGTCAACAGATGTGTTAGTTGGTTGGTGTACTTCTGTGTACGGACCTCTCTGATACTTGGGGACTTGTTTCTATGGTGACAGGGACAAGGCTATGACAACTCAGGGACAATCACAGACACTTCTACCATATTAGTACTATTAACTTGGAAAGTGTTGACAGATTCGTAATACTACTAATTTTTTGCAGTTAAATGCTTCTATTACACTTCATTGTTGTAAGTAGTCATTCTCATTCAACACCTTTCCCCCAAAGGGTACTGGCTTTGTGAGTTTTTAAGGGTCTGGCCAGTTATTGTGCGAATGCTCTGACCATTGGTATCGTTGACATTGTGATATGTACAGGTTGGGATGTATTCTGGGGACTAGGGTTGCCACCTTTTCAAATGGCCAAGATGGGACATTTTCGGAACACACATCTGATTTTACAAGCCGACACATACCCACGGTCAGTACAATGGATAGGACTTTACTTACTTGCCTACATAAAAGCCTATTGTTGTAGCAGTTTAGTTGCTTATTCTGTTTCTTGTAACATTTAGGTATTGTAGATACTGCAATAATTATTGTCAGCAACTATTACATAACATATGGGACATAATTATGTCCTACAATCCCAGGACATTTGCCATTTGTAATGTATTTTGTCCGGACACAACTGTCCAAAGAGGGACTGTCCCTTGCAAAGCGGGACAGATGGTAACCCTACTGCAGACACCAGATTGTTTGGGCCAACACATAGCCATGGTCAGTGCAGGTTTAGAACATTCATTTGTTTCCGAGCTGTAAGTCTTATACCTTTGGCACTTTTGTTGTTTGCCTGTTTCTTGTACAGATTACGTTTATTCTATCCTGACGGGACTGCTTTAGGCAACTGTTACATGCAGTATGGTACATAGTTATTTCCTATAATCACAGGACATTTGGCATTGTATCATTGTTGATCAGGTCACACTTACACACTCATTAATTGTCCCTCACACAGTGGATCAGGGGGTATCCTGTTTACGTCAGTGCCTTCATCACCCTTATACCATGTGCCACTATGCGAATGTGTGCAATATATTCTCTCACTTATTCGTGTCGGGACACGTGCGTCACGGGCAGGTGTTTGATCCTGGGTAGTAGGTTCTGCATGACCATCTAGGGCTTGACAGTCTTGTGCACCACTACTGCACATTCCAACTTGTGTCCAGATATCTACAGGACTGGACTTTGTGTCTTCATACTCATTCTAATGTTTACACAGGTTACTTATCCCATGATGGATATCCCAAAAATTGAACAAGACCGAAACAAGACAAATACCGACCATTCTTCTGGCATTATGAAAATGTGCTGGGGGTTTACATGCAAGGGATACATAGTTTGCAATCCTGAAACTGCCTAGGGTGACACTACCTACTACATATGCATAGTGGTCACTATGTGTAGATGTGGCTGCACCAAACCAGTAGGCCAAGTATGGCTGGATTTGGTGGACGTTCAGGTCTGGGAGCAGGTTGCGTGCCGTGGAGGGGATGCTGGGTAGTCCATTATGCATCCAGGTGTGTTGCATTTGATATGGCCGGTTCCATCAGGACCAATCTGTGGGTATGTGCCGGTAACTTGTCTATACATTTGTATCGCACATTTTAATATTCATATGTTTGTGAGATTGTGTTCTACAGTATGGCTTGTCTGGTTGTATTGCAGATGTTTATACATGTTTTTGTGGTTCTTTCTGCTTCACCTGCTGCTCCCTCATACACCTCCGGTTCATCTATTCTGCATACGATACAGTATCGCCTTGGAGGATTGTACCATTACCCATCCCCCCGACACACATATTCCTGGCACTCCATACATCACTGCTTTGGTTGTTGGCCCATGACACGGCCAGAGTAACACATTGCATACCCTACATATGTCAGGTACCTGTATGGTTGTGTGGACTACCCTGCCATGTTTGCTTTCCGCATGCTATACCTCACACACATAGGTACATGTCCATACTTAACTTTCATTACATGGTTGGTATACCCGGGTAATACCCGTTCAACTGTGACACATCCTGACAAGTTCGGCTTGTACCGCTAATGTGCAGATTTTGGCAGACTGTTCTAATCATTGGTAGGATGCCACCTTTTCCTATGTCCAGGATGGGATATATTCCGGACACATATCCGAATGTACTGGACAACACGTACCCACAGTCAATGGTACGGATAATACTGTTCCTTTCAGCCTACATGTTGCCTTATTGTTGTAGCAGTTTATATGCTCCTTCTGTTTCGTTTACATGCTTATTCTATTTCCTGTCACATTTGGTATGTGAAATACGGACGTACCTTTTGTATGTGACTATTACATGCCTTGTGGGATATGATTTGGTCATACGGTCGCTAAATATGTACATTTATTGTGTATTTTGTTATGGACGCATCTGCCAAGCTATGTACCCTCCTTCACACTATGGGTCAGCTGGTGACCCTAACCATTGGGCTGTACGTACCTAATGGCGGCGCGCTAACATATGATGCGTTTCACTTCCACTTGGTATAGCTATCTACACTGCGTTGGACTACGGCCATATGGTTTTCCATGTCATTTGTTCACTGGATAGGGACCCGTTATTCCCTGCCATGCATTCGTGTTTGCTTCTTCATTTTGTGTTCGCAGGAACTATCTTGCATGCTTTGCATACATTCCAATATCCACGGACACTGACAGATGTGATTACTATCTTGCAAGTTGTTATATGCAAGCATTTTAGGTTGCACGTTGACAGCTGGCATTTCCATGCCTCCGTGGGACACTTTGACACACCCTATGCACTCGTGCTCCTTTCCTATGCACGTGGCTGTGGCGGTGGCGCACCTTCATTAATATGCATTTGGCGCTACTGCCATCTTGATCACCGCACTGTCGCAAAGCCTACCGCCGGCCTTGCTCCGAGCTTCATGAATCCCAGGGAATGTTTTTAATTCAGAATGGAATTAAAATCTTATTGGTTTAGAAAAAGCTTTTAATATTAAGTAGGAATCATATCAGTATAAATGTACACATTTTGTAAGGTTTTGACTTTGTCACTTTATTGTTTTGTTAAGTGGTGTTAATTGTACTAATTTATATATATATATATATATATATATATATATATATATATATATATATATATATATATATATATATCTAGGGAATTGTCAAAGGTTTCCGGTGTTTATGTCTGATGAAGTAATAGACAAAAAATGTACAATAAATGTGGCATTAATGGAACTATAGGTGTCATTCCTTTACTGCATATAGCTTTGGAGATTTGTAAACTTTTGATGCATCTGATGGAGTGGTTTGCTGTTTCTTAGTCTGAGTGGAAATAATAGGATCTAGATATATTCAAAGAATAAACATGGGGGTAGCTGTTGCCATAAATAAAGCTGTTTGCTGATCCATCCATCCATCCATCCATCCATCCATCCATCCATCCATCCATCCATCCATCTGTCCACAGCCCCTTTTTCTAATTTTTGCACATGGGATCAGGGTGTCACTTCACCAGTGACAATCCTCTAGAGCCAAGGTTTACACCTCCAGGTGGATATTCATGCTGCAATAGTTCTTCCACACTATAAACTCACAATCACATTCACACCTATGGCCAATTTAGAGTATTCAATCCACCTACTACATGTCTGTGGAATGTGGGAGGAAACTGGAAGACATGCAGACTCAAATATTTCTTATTGACTCAAAAGATACTCTCAGAGGAGTTTTGCAGTCACTGTGTAATTTTAAGTCAGTTTTAGTTATAAGCTTAATTCTGACAAAAACTGAAATATTATGTCTTCATTTTAGCCCAGTTCCATTGAAAGGTATCTTATATGAAGTATCTGGAGTGCTCTTAACTAATTCATGCACTATGATGTCACTTTAATAAAGTGGAAAGATTTTCTGATGCCTTTAGAAAATAAAATACTAGAAGTGAGGCTGATGATGTTTCATAAACTGTTACATGTTATGAGGGCA
This sequence comes from Protopterus annectens, assembly GCF_019279795.1. Classification (NCBI taxonomy): domain Eukaryota; kingdom Metazoa; phylum Chordata; order Ceratodontiformes; family Protopteridae; genus Protopterus; species Protopterus annectens. The sequence goes on along the minus strand of NC_056727.1, from coordinate 524,896,430 downwards.
TTGGGGAGGGTCCAGACAAAGGGTTACAACTGGTGTGGAGGAAGCAAGTATTGCAGTTTATTTGGTAACCACTTAAACTTAAATATCAATATAACTTTCATGGAGCTGCTTTCATAGAGGGTGACTTAGGTCTCCTGGAAGATACAGCTAGCAAATGGTGTTTGGGGATACATAAGCAAACTAGACTACTAGACCCATGAAAACAAACTGAGCAGATGAAAAGGACTCCACACATCTTTAATTTACATTAATCGAATCAATTAAGAAATTTGCAAGAATTCCAGGTATAATATAAAAATGTCTCTCTTTTCTCTTGTTTGATCATGGAGACAAAAAAAATTCAGCACTTTGTTGGAGGATGTTTTAAGGCTGAGGTCTTATGTGGATCCACCATGCATCACCAACTCTTTAATCAAGAAGATCTCCATTCACTGCAAGAGTTACATGAAGATTATACTTTTAATATCTTCCATTATGTCATTTAATTGCATTAAAGCACTGGAAATTTTTTTTTTTATTTATTCTAGAATTTTAACTTATCAGACCTGATTTGTGGCAAAGTCTTGATAAGGAAGTCTATTTTATTTTAATGCTTCACACAAGGGCTTTCTGTTCAAGAATACTATATGTTTGGTACAGTGGGAACATGAATTGGGAGGACCATGCAGTTGATGCAGACATGGCAACTTAATTTTGGACTTCACTAATGACAGACATAATTTAAAAGCTCCTCATAGATGTTTCCTTACCCTACAGTGATTAGCTCATATCTTTCTTGACAGCCATCTAGGTGCTGGATGTAAGGAAGATGCTTTACTGTCTTGGCACCATATCTTTTAGGGACGTTCTGTTTTGTTTTTTTGGGCGGGGGGGGGGTGGTATCTAGATTGTTATTCTGTATATTTGGTCCTAATTTCAGTTTGTTGAGGGAACTAATGATATGTGTGATTTGTGCTCCACCCAGTGTACTGAAAAAGAAAAAGCCAAAGCTGTTCTCAGACCTGTATTTCATTCATGTGAAAGTATTAAAAGTCTCCTACAGCTCTTCAGAGGATTAAAATATTAACCAGGAAATAAATGATAATGTGTCATTAGCTGCAGTTACACGTGACTTAACAAAGGTAATGTTGAATTGGCTATCCTGTCCATAGCTCTAGAAGAACTTGAGATATAGGAGTGGTCTAATAAATGAAAAAATGATTTGGTTCTTTTTTTTTCCCATAATGTTTCTTATTGTTTGCGACATTCACCAGTTACACTATCCAGCAGACTGACTAATTCATTACTTATTCTGTGTTAGGTGAAATAGGTCAGAAGAGATAGTGTCCTTTGTTGTTCTTGTTTTGTCATGGCCAACAACTGCCTTCCTTTTCTTTTTTTTTTCTTATGGTGGACATTGCAAGTGGTGACAATTATGTTCGACAGAGGAAGGGGGTATTGCTATTGTCTTATAAAACTTTTCCTTTGCCAGTCTTTATGTAGATTACTATCAAAATAGTTGTGGTACTATATGTAAACAAAGTAGTCTATCTGAATATTAAACATGAATCATTCATTTATTACTTTAATTTGATAAATTCAGAAAGACAACACTTAAATATAATAATGTATATTTTTCATAATTAATAACTCTAGAGACCCCTTGTGTTATTGCATTATAGTAATATATTATGGCTATTTACTTTTTTTGTAAGACGAATTTTCAAGTCACATTTATTTTATGTCACTGATAAATAATCACTTGATTGTAACACTGGTATCTGTTCCTAAGACTTAAATGATATTATCCTACAATTTGCTAAGTGTTAACTGGCCAGGTTTTCATATCATCAGTTTCAGTTTCCCACAGATGAACTTGTTCTGTGATTTGATAAGAGCAATCTTGTCAAATGACATCTTACCTCCCTTTTGTGGATGAACTGAAACTATATAACTTGTCTGACAAACAACTATAAGTGCAACTGCCAGCAGTTAAAACCTTTTCAGGTGATATATAAAATGACATCTGACTTTGAGAAACATTAAACAATGTATATTGGAAAACTGACATATCAAGAAAATACTAACTGGGGAAGGAGATTGTGCATCATGTTGCTCATCTAAAGCCCTGACAATAACACAATTCAGCTTTATATCAGAACGTGAACAACTCCTTTAAGGGACACTGCACAATGTTCATGAATATCAGGGAGAGTGTATACATGTCTGGCAACTGATGGATGGTCAGCAATATGAACAAATGAGAATAAAGTTTAGTAAGGAATATTTAAAAAGACTGAAAGTAACACTTAATTCTGATCTGACAGCTAAGAATAAAGGTCAGGCATCACCATGGTGTCCCTATTCTAGCTTACAATTTGGCATGATTAACTGGCCTCAGAAAGTGTTGGATCAGTTTGATAAGGAAATAAAAAAATGTTTCAGCCTATCAATTTTTGAGCTCAATGCATCTTTGGAGGGAACTTGGATTAGAAGACTTCATGGCCAATTAGGCTATGAACTTTTCAGCAACCTGCAACCGGGGAGAAGAGCCCAGGAAACCAGGGATGTCATACTGTGGCCAAATATTTTGTTTCTGAGATGCCCTATATCCTAAGTGCTAACCCTTTTAACACCACTGCCTGCCATTAGCCATGATCTAGGAGCATCCTTGCCGTCTGTAAGTGGAAACACTAGCCCAACCTTTCCAGCATGCCTTTCCCCTGCCTCCATTCTTTGCTTTGATTTCTAAAGGGACTGCAAAGAATAGCCCACCTATTCAAGATATCACCCCATCCCACCCTCTAAGAGAAGTTAGCAGATCATTTGTTCATGCCATGTAAGCTCTAGAAAGTACATAAGCTTCTAGTCAAACTCAGTCTATCTGAACTATAGTGAGGGTGTTGTCTCTGTACCAACAAAGATGGCTATAGGTATGCAGGTGTGGGGCTGTTAACATATCTATTGATGTCATTTGATTCAAACATAGTGAAAGTGCTTAACTGTGAAGAAAAACACCTAAAAATGATATAATTGCTCAGATTATGTTAATCATTTTAGAAGGAACTGCATATCTCTGAACCTCTTAGAGCAAGAAATACGGACAAAGCCATACATTATATGGGAACAAAAGCCCAAAAATAGGCGCACCTTTTAAATATTCCTCTTACAAACTTAGAAAGTTGATGGAATAGGTTCATAGGTAGGTACTAGGCTATCGGCCCTGGGGCCTATACAAGCCCAGCCAAAAAGGTACCCTCGCTTTTGCCACCCAAGAAAATTATTTTCCTGTGCCACTGTTGAGCAGAGCCACAGAGGTGATCCCCGGGGTGAATTTCCTGTTTCCCATCCAATCATCAAGATTTTTCTTGAAGGGTGCTAATGAGGAGCTTTGTTTGATATAGATAGGTAGTTTATTCCAGAGTATGGGAAGTCTCTGAGACAGGAATCTATCCCTCCGGCATGTTCTGTTTATTGTGGTGACAAGGTTTAGGTCCCTAGAGCATGTAGCTCAGAGGGATTGGGATTTCTTTAAGTGGAGCATGTCCAACAGCTCTGGGTTTAACATAGCTTTGTATGTTAGGCAGAGATCACCTCTGAGTAAGCGATATGAGATGGAGTAAAGCTGGAGTTTTTTGAGACAGTCTGCGTAGGGCATCTGTTTGAGGCCAGTAATCCTCTTTGTGAGGTATTTCTGCAGCGTTTCCAGTTGTTGTAGATGTCTTGTGAGGTACATACCAAAAGGGGCATTGTACTCTATAATGGGTCTAATGAGTGATGAGTAGAGGGGAACAATGACCTCTTTTTTTCTGGATGAGAAACCTTTTGTGATGAGGTGTGCCATGTAGAAGGATTTCCTGACTACTGTGGCGATGTGATTATCAAAGTAGAGACTACTGTCCATCTGTGTCCCAAGGTCTCATCAAACTTTTAGTGTTAAGTATACTACCGCCTATGTTGTAGTTCATGGGTACAGAGTTTTTACCAAAGGGGATGACAATGCCCTTTTTGGCATTGAGCTTGAGGCCATGGCTTTGACACCAGGCATCTGTCTCAGTGAGGCCCTTTTGTAGGATGTCCACATCGCTAGGAGTTTCGATTATGGCTCCTAGTTTGCAGTCATCTGCGACCTTCATTAGACAAAGATCTTCTGTGTTAGCCTGTACTTCAGAGAAGTAGGTACCAAACAGGAGATGACCCAGGACTGAACCCTGTATTACTCCACTTGTCACTGGTCTGAAGTCGGATTTGGAGTCTGCTACTTTGACAGTGTGGGTTCTGTCAGTGAGACAGTTGGCAACCCATCTTGTGACATAGGGATTTATACCTAGTTTAGTGAGTTTATCTATAATTCCAGAGTGGGTGATGGTGTGGAAAGCCTTGGCAAGATCTAGATAAGCTGTGTGAACAACCTTACCCTTGTCTACGGCTTTGGTGACTGCTTCAAAGAAGTCTATCAGGTTTAGGAGACATGATCTGCCTTTTACAAACCCAAACTGGGTGGGGTCTAGAGTTTGGAGGTTACCAATGTCTTTGTTTATAAGTTCCATGATGATACCTTCCATGGCCTTGCAGACCAGGCTTGTCAGGCTAATGGGGCGGTAGTTCCCGGGGTCCGTGATGACTCCCCGCTTGTGGAGTGGGATAACCATTGCTGTGTGCCATTCAGCAGGCACAAAGTTTGAGGTGAGGCTATGATTGAGCATGTTACTTAGATGGGGTGCCAGTTCATTCTGTATTCTGTGTAGAATGCTGCCTGGGATGTTGTCCGGTCCCATGGATGCTGTGTTTTTGGCTTTGGAGAGTGTGTTTTTTACCTGTGCAGCCGTGATTACAGGAACTTTGCATTCTTCCAGTATAGAGATGGGCTCTTTAAGGGGTGAGAAGGGGGTAAAGTTAGCACTGAACCTATCTGCCAGGATGTTGGCAATATCAGTTGGGTCTGTATATTTAGTGCCATTGTGCTAAATAATAGGTTTTGCATTAGCATGAATTTTTTGAAGGGTATGAAGTCTGAAATTCAAATGTCTGTTATTATTTTCTGGCTTCAACCATTGGCAATTTGTCAGTGATTTGACAGAAAACCACAATTTTATGAGAAACAGTCCAAAATTATGAGGCAAAAATCTAGACATTCTGTAAATATATGTACAGTTGAGAGGTAGGGAAGGGAGTATGAATGGAAGTCAATCTAAAATTGAGCAGACAGAAAGTGGCAACAGAAAGAGCTAAAAAACAAAAGAAACCATATAAATATGATTATAAGAAATGAAAAGAAAATTAATTCAATTATTTAGTGGAACATACAACAACAGGTGTTGAAAAAGTTTTTATATATAAATAAATAAGGGGAAGTAAGCTTAAAACAAAAGATGGAAGGCTATTAATTGCAGCTGAAGATAGTAGAGTACGTATGTGTTGATTCAAGAAATCTAAAAAGTGGAAAATACAGGCAAATATAGGTTTGGTAGTATATGATTTCGAAGAGCTGCACATTTTTTGTAGGCTGTGATATACTTATGGCCCAGGGTCTGTATACAGAAAGTGATTATAATGTGGTAAGTTTACTACACTGAAAACTGTGCAAACATTGCAATATAAAAGCAGCTAAAAATACTGAAAAAAGAAGTAATTAAAACTAGGGATCATACAATACCAACAGTTAAGGAGCATAAATAAGAAAACAAGATGTTGTAATTGAAGAAAAAGTGGGGAAAAAGTAGTAATTATTCAAGATGGCATACCTAGCAGCCAGAGTGTCCTACATACCAAAAAATGTAATTTTGTATAAAATGAAGACATGCAAGCAGAAAGGAGGGCAATGTAGAACAAAGACACCCATATAGTTTCAGAAGTTGTTGGAGCAACAGAGCTAATTAAACAATTTCCAGGCATACTTAAATATGCTACCTAATTAAACAATTTCCAGGCATACTTAAATATGCTACCAAACCCGCGGTAGTGGTGCTGTGGTAGCGTTGTCACCTCACAGTAAGACGCTGTCTGGTTCGATTCTCAGCTAGAGCGTCTTCTGCATGGAGACATGCGTGAATGGGCGTACCTTCGTTGAAGGTTGTGTGTCAGGGCTGGTAACTCGGCACATAAAAATCAACTACCAATCATTAGCGGACCGGAGTTCCGCTGTGGCGACCCCTAACCGGGAAAAGCCGAAAGACACAACAACAACTTAAATATGCTACCAATGCAGCTATTTCCATATGAATTACAAAAACAGGCAATTCTATGTACAATGTGGCTGCTGAGGAGGGCATTCCTGACAAACGTCAAAGACTGAAGCAATATGATTCCATGAACTTTTACTATGCCCTGACTTGAGAATGGGGCCAATTCCTGTCACATTATTAAACCCTACAAACCCTTGAAGAAAGTAAAAGAAAGTAAAAGTATAAGAAGCTACTTGACGATAAGATTTTGTTCTATGCTGTGTCACTAGTACATCATTTTTTGGGTTATTTTTACTCAAAAAAAAGTAGGCATAAGTGTTGAGAAATACTAATATAACACAAGACTTGCTTGTAATGTGCTGGACATTTTTCAAAGAACTACTGATGATTGTCCAAAACAGAGCCCAAATCAGAATTAAAACATGGCATTGGATAGTCACGGAACCTGCCAAGCATCATCACAGCATCAGATCTATCATGTTGAATCTCATGGCCTTTACAAAGCAAATAAAAGAAAGAGATTGAAAGGGAGGGGGTTTGCTTGTTTCTTTCTCGACTTATCTTGCTTTGTGTTGTCTTCTCCACTTCAAAGTGCAAGTTACTTCTCTTTAATTTCTCCAAGTCTTTTGGGTTTCTAATACAATGATGTGAATGGACCCCATTCCAAGTCAAAGTATGATTAGAATTTGTGAAATTAGTATTGTTTCAGTCTTTGATGTTAGTCAAAAGTGATCTTTGTTGCACCTGCAATGTGCCCTGAACTGACTCCTTCTGCAGTTCATATGGAATTACTTCCATTGGTAGCATATCTAAAAAGGACTATAATTTTTTTTTGTGAGATCCATTACATCTACTACTGTTGGATCTATCTGGGTATCCCTCTTCCACACTGCCCTCATTTCTGCTTGCAAATCCTGGTATTTTCTGATTTTGTGTCTCTCTGTATGCAAGACACTGCAATCACTGGGTGCAGCAATTTCAATGATCAATGCTACTTTTGCCTTTTTTTCATGGACTACTATATCGGGTTTTCTCGCATCTGTTTTTGAACTGCTGGTAATACATATAAAATTCATCACTATAATACTTTGGGGCTCATGTTTCCAATGCTTCTCAGCTACTTCAGTATTGTAATGTTTCTACAATTCCCAATGCAACAGTCTTGCCACATTATTATGCCTTTCAGTATACAGGACCTCTGCTATTAGTGTATCACTCCCAGCAACAAGATGTGTGACTGTTTCCAGTTATGTTTTACAGAACCGGCATTTGTCTGTTTCTTCCACATGCTCAATGGACTTTGTAAACCGATGTGTGCATAGTCCTCTATCCTGGACCACCAATATTAACCTTTCATCTTTTGGTTTAAATTCAGCTGTCCTTAACCATTCCTGATCAACATGAGGTTGTTACAGGAGTTTTCTGTACTTGCAACTACATTTATTCCTTTTCCATATTTCTTTCTTCTCATCCAATCCTCCTTATATTCTTTCTTTGTTTTTTTGTTTATTTGGCACATTCAGTTGCTCCCTGATTTTTATCTACTGATTTGGTTTATATTCTTGCTTAACACCAGTATGTTTCTGCTAAACTAACCAAGGGGAACATCTTAGACTTGTTCTCTTCATGTTTCAGAACTTTGACTATGTTTGGATCTGATGAGGTCAGCAGGTATGTATGCAGTTCTATGACTTTAGATCTCTACATGTAACCATTTTCGAGGAGGCCCATACCCCCCTCAGAATGAAGACTATATAATCTCGGTACACACTGATTTTTATAAATCATTTGATAAGAGTGAATTATTTTCTTGTTTTCCTGTCTAACTGATCCAATACCTTTTGGTGCCAGTCAATCATTCCAAAACTGTAAGTAAGAACAGGAAGAGCAAATTGCTTTATAGCTTGGATTTTGTTCCTAGATGTTAGGGCTGTTTTCAGTATTAATTTTGGTCTTCTAAAATATTTCTTACTGAGTTTTCTTTGCATTTGTTCATGATTTATTGTTGATCCTTCATCAGTTTCCAAATATTTATACATTCCCTCCTGCTCAAGTTCCTTTATGTCACATTCCTGTCTCAATCTTTGTTCTGCAGCTTTCCTGCTTTAAATGGTATTTTTGTACATTTATCAAGGCCAGATAACATTCTTCTATCATCTAAGAAAGATTTGACCACTTCCAGTTGCACTTTCACCTCCTCGTTTGATGAGCTATACAGTTTTAAATCACCAACAAAATGAAGATGAGAAGTCTTTAGACTTTATTTTCTGGGATACAAACTGTAATCATGATGTAATTTGTTAAGCAGACAGCTTAATGAGTTAAGGGCAAGACAAAAGAGTAATGGTGACAAAGAGTCACCCTGGAATATCCCCCTTTGATTTTGTATCTATGGGATAATAATTTGCCATTTATCATGGCTTAGCTGCAAAGTGGTTTGCTGTTTGCTACTGTTTCATAATCACTGTAATGTAATTGATCAATGTAGGCTGTATCCTATAAATCTGTAATCACTCCTTTATCCATGAATGTGGGATGCTGTCAAATGCTTTTTAGTAATCTATCCATGCCATACTTAGATTCTTCCCCTTTTTACAATTCTCCATTATGACTTTATTTAACAACAAATTAACCTTTGTTCTATATGACTTTCATCTGTTACCCTTGTGTTCTATTGGCATAATTGAGTTTTCTTCTAAATTATTGTAAACTATGTTGGTATCAGTTCCAGTGTATAGTTTATACATCATCAGAAGGCAAGCTATTGGTCCATAGTTTTTAGGACAGCTTGCAGGTTCACTCTTAAGAAGTATCATTTTTACAGTATATGTGCACCCTTTAACAAGGTCGATGTCTATTCAGGGTATGTATATAAGTAGTTCTTACTTGAGGCTAAATCTCTGTGTAAAGTTGTTAATATTTTTAGCCAGAAGTTAAGTACTGCATCTGGACCTGAAGTTTTCCATTTAGGAGCTTTTCTTAATGTTTCAATTTCTCTGGCAATTAATTTATCCCATTTCATATCCTGTACATTTTAACTAGTTACTGTTTTTTTAGCTTCTTCTATCCATTCAGCATCTTTATATTCCACAGGATCTTCATAGATCTGTCCATCCATCCACAACCCCCCTTTCCCATTTTGCGCATGGGGTCGAGGTGTCACTTCAACAATGACAATCACCTAGAGCCAAGGTTGACATCACTGGGTGGCCAGCCCTGTCACACTAGTTCTTCCACACCCCACAGTCATATGCACACTCACACTTATGGCCAGTTTGGAGTGTCCAATCCACCTACTGCATTTCTTTGGAATGTGGGAGAAAACAAGAGCACCCAGAGAAAACCCACGGGAACACAGGGAGGACATGCAGACTCCACACAGAAAGCACTCAAGCCAAGCCCAACTTTCTGTAAAATGTTTTTTGGGTCATCAATGAATGGCTTATTTTAGTACTTTTCATTTAGATTTATCTGCATTTCTTCTGCCTGTGCTGATATCTTTAGTATATCATTTGCAATATTGTACAATATATCCTCGTCTGTTCTAATACTGTGCATTGTTTTTATCATGTCTATCTTTCTAAGTATTTTTGTTGATCTATTCCCTCTTCTATGCTCTTCTAATAGTGGCACTTCTTGTCTTAATTGTTTTATAGTGTTCTCTATTCGCTAGTTCCATGATGGCATTTGATTTCTTCCCCTTATTGCCCTGTATTTTTGTGGTAAGACTTTGTCTGTTATTAACATAGCTGCACAGTAATATATTTTATTTACTTCTCTTATGTCCCTTCCCTTGCTGTGCAACACCAACTGAATATTTGTACTGGTTTTCTACTGAAGGCTCCAGAGTATCTTTATGTGGCAACTGATCAGATGCTTCCCATTCCACCTGTGTTTTTCTTTAATTTGGGGATTCATTTGTATATGATGCTGTGATGTTACCAGAGTTGGATTTTTTCTGCACTACCTCCTTCACTTCACAGGTAATCCTTGACTTCACTGTGCTCTAAACCAGCCATCTTTTTTGTTTTGTTTAGCATTGCTTTCTCCTTTGCTTAATATTGTACCATATTAAATCTATTAACCTTTACCATGTCCATATTTCTTCTTCAGATGTCCTCTGCTCTACCTGTTTCTCCTGAGTTTAAGGACTCATTGTTATATTATGCTGTGACATAACCAGTGTTATTATTTCTACACTAAATGCCTCACTTCACAAGTATTCCATAACTTCAGTTCTATTTGTTTTACTGCTACTTTACTAGTCCTTTGTTCTACATTCCCTTTTTGTGATCTTTTGTTTTGTATTGCTTTCCCATATATGTGTGCCTTTGCCTGTATTTCTCTTCAAATATCTTTAGAGCCGTTTTTTTTTTTTTATATTGGTTAGTTTGGCTTTCTGCTTTGCATAGATATTAATAGATATTACACCATGTCAGACTTCTCTTTCTTTCTCATGTCTATTTCTTTTTTTTATACCTTTCAAAAATCTCTTGGTTTTGTTGTTTATATTTTCGCACATCCTCAGTCACTTCTTTTTCAAAAAGGCCCAAGGTTTCTTGGCATGTATAATGTTTTTCGTGAATCTGTTACATTAATGAAAAAAAATTGTATTTGAAGATTTTGACAGTTTTTCTTGTGCAAGTATTTGTCTTTCCTCTAATTTGTCTCTTAATTTCTTTGAATATCTTCTATCCAGAAATTCTGGGCTTCTTGCATAATAGTAACAATACATTTCTTTCTTATTCTCAATAGTCCACTCTATCATCTTTATGGATATTTTTTGGGCTGTCAGTTTTTGTGGACTACTACTTCCTTCTACAACAGTGGGGCCATCCTTCCCCCTGGGCCTGGCCTGGCCTAGGCCTGTTGTAGGAATGCTTCGGTGTCTTGAGGTTTCTCCACTGTCATTTTTTTCCAGTCCTGGTACCAGTGCACTTTTTTAATCATGTGCCTTGTGTATTTCTTTTATTTTTTTAACCTAATTCTGTCCTTGATATAAACTATATAAAATACAAACTATATATCACTGTCGTCTTGGTGAGATTTTGTAAAAACAGGATCTGCTTTATGAAGGTACTCACCAAGACGTGAGGATGAATTAAATTTCAACAATACTACTCTCATTTGCTTGCTGATTTTATCATCTCTCTCCATCTGGACCCCTATGGACTATCTCCCATGTAGTGTAATAAATCTTTCTAAAGATCAAAAATCAGGAAGCTATGGTCAGAAACACTCCCAGAGTGTCACCAAATTACAGTGGAATGTTCCAGAAGTCAGTGCATCGATTGGAAAGCATACTCCCATTGACATGAGGACTGGATTTCCCACATAGTATATGTACTGTCATTTGTAGTGTGCACATATTACCCACAGCCTTTGTCAGCTCGCTGTCCAAGTAGCGTGTGTGACAATGGCCCTCTCATCCAATACATAGGTTAGCTGCTCTCTGTAACTGTGTGGCAGTTAGTGATCTAAAAAGGACATTTTTAGCTGTCTACTGCCGTAACAGAAGCATATCTGTGACACAAGATGTATATGGTGTCAGTATGAGGTACATGTGGAATGTCTGCAGATATTTCACAGAAAATTACAGATGAAGCTAATATTATACGTGCTTGGTATGTGATCCATAAGCCATATACCACAGAAGTTTGAGGAAAAAGTGCAGTAGTGCTGTAATAGGTTTACTGTCACCACATAGAGAGCAACCCCCACAAAAGAGTGGTGGGAAGCTATAAAAAATGTGATTCGGATTTTTTAAAAAAGTCCAGATGAAGAGTTTAACAGATTCCTACCAGTCTTTTGTTGTAAATAATGACTAATGACTAACTGGAGTGATACGTTCTGCAGAATAACTGCAGAAGGAATGTGGAAAGTTTTAAAAGAGAACTTGTTTGAATGCAAAAAAAATGTTTAACATCAGGATCTAGGCATGCAACGTCAGGAGGCTATATTTCCATAAGAGAAAGATACTTAATTAAGGTGAGAGACAAAACATATAAGAAATGGAAGAGAGGTCAAACAACAACTTTGAAAACTGAAATAAACAAGCTGAACAAACAAATTAATCACAGTGCGACACAAGATCAAGAAAAAAATTGAAGAAAATCTAAATAAAGATATTGATCATAATAGGAAAACATTTTATAGATACGTAAGATGTAGAAGGAGTAAAGACATAAAACTTAATAAACTGAATGCAGATTCTAAAATATATTCTCAGACACAACAAATTATAGATATATTTACAAAATCTTATGCAAAACAGTTTGGCTCCAAGACCATAAAGGTGTTAACCGGAGCTGCTCAGAGTTTGGTGACTTTATAGCCTGAGATCTGGAGTGCATTTGAACTGAAATACAAGGCATCCACTGCAAACAACTGAAAAATAAGTATATCTAAAGCCTGTACTGCACTTTGTTAACTATATTTATTTGAATTGCTGCTTCATTTTTGCTGATTGTACCTGTATTTTTTCTGCACTTTGAAATTCTGTCCTACTGTTTTATATAGCATAGGCTAGAGTCAGACTTGCTGAATCTAGACTGTTTGATATCACTGTGCTCTAAACCAGCCATCTTACATTAAGAGGGACTCCCTGCACACTAGTGGCAGAAGTGTGTACCTCAGGTTCCATCTGAGTTGGGGATTGCTGGACAAAGGCTCAGTTTGGGGCTTTCCCATTTATAGTTTGTCCTAAAACTGTTGAATTTCACTTGTAATTAAGCCTTGTGTTTGTGAGGGTTTGCTCTCAGTTAACCAAAGCAGCTCAGACTTGGTGACTTTAGCCAGTGATCTGGAGTGCATCTAAACTGAAATCCAAGGTGTCCACTGCAAACAACTGAAAAATAAGTATATTTAAAGCCTGTATTGCAATTTGTTAACTGTATTTATTTGAATTTTTGCTGGATGTGTCTGCATTTTTTCTGCACTTTGAAATTCTGTATTACCGCCTTATATAGCATAGGCTAGATTCAGACCTGCTAAATCTAGACTGTTTGGTATCACTGTGCTCTAAACCATCCATCTTAGATTAAAAGGGCCTCTCTGCACCCTTGTTCATAGGTTAGTATTAGGCTAATCGCCCTTGCGAGCCTAGCCAACTATCTCTTGTGAGGGTCAAACCCTGCACCTTGTCTTTGTAAGGCAAATGCCTTAACCATTAAGCCACCCTCCCTTGCGGCAGAAGTATGTAGGTCATGTTTCCTCTGAGGTGGGGATTGCTGGAGAAAGATTAAATTTGCAAGCAGTGGCAGTTGCAAGGTATGTGTTCAGAAGAATGGTCAGAGGGAAGGACACAGGCTTGGATGTTGCTGGTGATGGTGTGGCAGTTTAGGCCTGCAGGTAGTGGCAGTTGTAAGGTCCATGGTGCTGAGAGGAAGGTCAGAGGAAAAGACTGGACTTATATGTTGATGATGATGCATGGGAGATTAATTGTGTTCAGTTTTCAAAGCTTCTCGGTCTTTGGTTGGCTCTTTTTCACTGTTTCTGTATATGTTATTTTTGTTGCTTCTTGTTTATTTGTTGTTGTTGTGTTTTTGTTTTCTGTGCATGAGCTTAGAGGAACAAAATTTTGTTCAGCTGCATCCTATGTATGGTTGAATGACAATAAAGTTACTTTGACTTTGAGTTTGGGGCTTTCCCATTGATAGTTTGTCTTAAAACTGTTAAATTAATCCTGTGTTTAAGCCTTGTGTTTGTGCATAGTTGTGCATTGCACAACAGGGGTTATTGCTGCTCTGTATAGATGCAAACACCTGGAAACATAAATTTTCCCTAGACATCAGTCAGTAGGACGCTTCCAAGTCTCCTGTTGCTCTGCAGGCAACTCAACTGCACACTGAGCAGCATTGCTACAGCTCTTCACCATAAACTGCCAACGGAATAAGCCCCTCTGTTATTCCTACATCATAAACTGATCTAACTTACCGACTCCCCAAAACTACTAAGGTATAAACCTGCCATTATGGATGGTCACCTTCCCACCATTTCTCTGACCAGTCTGCTTGACTTTGGCATCCTGAGGCAATGAAGTAATTACCTCATGCATACTGACAACCACTCAGTCCTAAAACAAACAAGCAAATACGATATGTGAGAGATGTAATTACACTATCAATATGGAAAAAATCCTCTCACGTAGCAAAAAAATGACATCAAATAGGTTGTCAGTTGACACACTTTTCCTCTCACACAAGTTCAGGACACAACACATAAACCCACATATGTGGAGTTACTTACTAGAAGCCTATCGAAGGATCAGAGACCAACCAAGTGTAAATTATCTGCACACACCTCAGCATGTATAGAAACCAATGCACATAAAACATACATAGTGTTTCACCAAATAAGCCCCTAAGGCAAAACACCTCAAAACCGAATGTCTTGGTCATAGGAGACTCCATAGTGAGACACACTGATGTCCGCCTCACCAGGCTGGAAAAGGAAAAGGTCACGGTCAGTTGCCTCTCAGGTGTCAGGATCCATCGGATCATGCACGCACCATGTCACTCAACAAGTACCATTATGACTCTGTAATAGTCCACGTTGGGGTGAATGACTTGAGACATACCTCCCTGGATTATATGAAGACAGACATGACTGAAGTCTCAGATTATGTGTTCTAGGCAGGTATGACCCTAGCCCTAAGCAGCATTCTACCTTCACCCAGGATAATTCCACAATATAAACAAAAAATGATTGACTTCAACAATTGACTTAGCTTCTAGTGCCATTCCAAGGGGATCCAGTATTTGTCAGCCTGGGAGGACATGGTCACCAGACCAGTCTGCTTTGTGAGAGATGGTCTGCACTTGTCTCCCCTAAGCTTTTAGATACTGGCTAAGGTGCTTGCCACCCCCATAGTGCCTTTTTAAGCAATGTCAAAACAACAAAATTTCCAACATAGCAGAATCCACTTGAGCTAAACCCAAGGTTCTGCTGCTTAAGGCTAGACGTCTAAACATGAAACTGCACTCTCTGGAAGCACTCCTTACCTTGGAAGATGATGATGTCTGTGCAGTCACTAAAACATGGTGCAAGGTTGCAGACAGCACCCCAGCTGTGCAAGGCTACAATGCCACAATGTCTTCCACACATTCAGATCTCAAAATGAGCATGAAATAATCAAAGGTGGAGGTGTGTCCATCTTCATTAAAGCCAAGTACACCACAAAACTGGTCAAACAGTATGACTCTCTTGAACTACTCCATGCCCAATTAACTATAGGCAAAACATCCTACCACATCATTACTAGCTATAGGTCCCCCTCCATGAAACAAGAAAAGCACAATGCCTACCTGGACTTACAGGAGAAACTTGCCATACAGCCCAACACCTTAGTCATGGGAGATTTCAAGTAATCCTCCATTGACTGGGTAACATACACACACTCAAGCATGCTTGACCAGAGGTTCCTGGACTTTGTCAATGCAAATGTTCTGGAACAGATAGTCTTCACCCCCACAAGGGGCCCTAATGTCCTTGACATGTTACTCACCAACATGGGTGGTCACTGCACTGCCCCCTGTGTGATGCCCTCCCTGTTAAGGTCAGACCATAAATCAGGGTCACCAGTAGTAACTATTGGGCTCCACACCCCCAAAGGAGCAAAAAAAAAACTATGGAACTTCTCCAAAGCAAACTACAGCTTACTAAGTGATTGTGTAAAATGTTTTATACCCCCTGCAATCACAGGCAATGATGACTCCTATGCAGAGATGGACACAAATGCCCTGTATAATCATCTTAGCAACTGTAAAGACTGGGCTGTACCTGACTGGATTAAAACCAAGACCTTCAAAAAAACAAGCCACCTTGGTGGTTAATTGTATAACAAAAGGAAGAAACTGATGTCCAAGAACAGGAGGCTACTGCCTCTGTAGAGAAAGCATTCTCTCCACATATTGAACAAGAAAATCAGAAGTCTTGTAAAGTCTTCTAAAGCTAATTATGAAGCTAAAACAGCATCTCTAGCCAAGGGCAATCATAAGGCATTCTTTAACTACATCCAAAATCTAAAAGGGAGCACCCAGGTATGTGCTGAATTGATAGCAGATGGTACCAATCACACTATACTGGAGGAAATTGCCAACCTGCTAGCTGACTAATTTGGTGCAAACCTCACCCCCTATCCCCACTAGCCATTCCCCAATGCATGCCTGACACCAGGTCTCTACCTAGTACCTCTAGAGATCAAGTCATATCTGCGGTCCCCAAGCCCAAAAACACAGCCTCAGTGGGACCAGTTAACATTCCAGGATGTTTACTAAACAATCTAAAACAGGACCTAGCTGACCTACTTGCCTTTGTCTTTAACCATATCCTGAGAACTGGCTTTGTACCAGCAGAATGGAGAACAGCAACAGTAATCCCCTTGCATAAAGGGGGGCCATCAATTGATCCATGGAACTATAGACCCAGAAGTCTAACCAGCCTCATCTGCAAGGTCATGGAAAGGATCATCATGGACCTTATCACCAAGGACATAGACGACCTTCAAACTCTAGACCCAACCCAGTTTGGCTTCATTAAAGGTAGATAATGCTTATTGAACCTGGTAGACTTCTTTGAGAAAGTCACCAAAGCCCTGGATGAAGTAAAGCAGTGCATGCCACCTATCTGGACCTAGCCAAAGCCTTTGACACAATCCTCCATTTGGGTATCATTGAAAAACTCTCCCATCTAGATATTAACCCTTACATCAATAGATGGGTAGCTAATTGGCTCACCAACAGAACACATACTGTCAAAGTTGGTGACTCCACCTCTACCAGTAGACTTGTCACCAGTGGCACACGGCAAGGATCTGTACTGGGCCCTTTACTATTTGGAATCTATTTCTTGGAAGTCCAGACTAAAGCAGATGGCCTTTGGCTTATTAAGTTCATTGATGATTGTAAACTAGGTGCAATCATTGAGTCCCCCAATGATGTTAACATATTGCAGGAGGGGTTAACACAAACAAATAACTGTTACCAAAATCATACTCTAAAACTAAATGCAAAAGAGTGCACTATTATCCCAT
>NC_056727.1:524855962-524878734 GCF_019279795.1 Protopterus annectens | reverse complement strand
AGCAAACCTCAAAATGCATTCACTCGAGGTACTCCTTAAAATGGAGAACATCGACATCTGTGGAGTGACAGAGACCTGATTCAAGGCTCCAGAGAGCACCCCTGCATTAACAGGATATAATTCACACCACACCTCTCGGCCACCTAACCTGAACTGAAATACTAAAGGCAGAGGCGTGTCTATATTCATTAAGGGTATCCACACCTCCAGGCTAGTTGCTCAGCATAATGCATCTGAGATTATCCAAGTGCAACTAACTCTGGACAAGACAGCAATCCAAATTGTAACTTGCTACAGATCCCCCACCATGCCCCAGGATTCCCACTCCTCATTTCTTGATACACTGGAAAATATTAGGGTACAACCCAACACCCTCATAATGGGCAATTTCAACTACCCCACCATTAACTGGGAAAATTACTCATGTAACTACTCTTTTGCTCAATGTTTTCTGGAATTTATAAATTCCAATGCCTTGGATTAACTTATCCACACCCCCACCAGGGGCAGCAATATCCTAGACCTGGTCATTACCAACATGGGTGACCAGTGTTCCACACCAGAGGTCAATTCCTCGTTAGTCAGATCCGACCGCAAGCTAATCAGCCTAGACATCCACATCCCACCCCCACCTCCGCATTAGGGAACCACCGTAAAACATTTCTCCAAAGCCAGCTTCACGCTTCTTAAGACAGAAGTGGCAAACTTCACGACACCCATGCAGATGGACAACAGAGGTACGACTGCTGAATCCTACACAAATGCACTTTATAAGCACTTACATGAGTGCATGGATCGTGCTATCCCTAACAGAACCAAGATGCTATCCTCCAAAAAAAGGAAGCCAATGTGGTGGTCCCCTGCCATAAACAAACTCTACAACAGAAGAAAGAAACTGTTGCAAAAAAGAGTAAAACCCCATGATTGGAGGAACTCCCTGGTCAGCCTCAGTAAGAAGCTGAGATCCCTCATAAAATCCTACAAAGCTAGTTATGAAAACAAAATTGCCACTGATTCTAAAGACAACCACAAAGCATTCTATAGCTATGTCAAGAATCTCAATGGCAACACTCAGATCTGCTCTGAGTTACAACACAACGGCACTAAATATACAGAACCAACTGATATTGTCAACATCCTGGCAGACAGGTTCAGTGCTAACTTTACCCCTCTCTCACCCCCTAAAGGGCTCATCTCTATACTGAAAGAATGCAAAGTTCCTGTAATCACAGCTGCACAGGTAAAAAAACACACTCTCAAAAGCCAAGAAAATAGCATCCATGGGACCTGACAACATCCTAGGCTGCGTTCTAGATGAACTACAGAATGAACTGGCACTTCACCTAAGCACCATGTTCAATCATAGCCTCACCTCAGGCTTTGTGCCCACTGAATGGCGCACAGCAATGGTTATCCCACTCCACAAAGGGGGAGCCAACATGGACCCTGGGAACTACCGCCCCATTAGCCTAATGAGCCTGGTCTGCAAGGCCATGGAACATATCATCATGGAACTTATAAACAAAGACATTGGTAATCTCCAAACTCTGGACCCCACCCAGTTTGGGTTTGTAAAAGGCAGATCATGTCTCCTAAACCTGCTAGACTTCTTTGAAGCAGTCACCAAAGCCATAGATGAGGGTAAGATGGTTCGCACAACCTATCTAGATCTCACCAAGGCTTTTGACACCATCCCCCACTCTGGAATTATAGATAAACTCACTAAACTAGGTATAAATCCCTATGTCACAAGATGGGCTGCTCACTGACTCACTGACAGAAACCACACTGTGAAAGTAGCAGACTTCAAATCTGACTTCAGACCAGTGACAAGTGGAGTACCACAGGGTTTAGTCCTGTGTCCTCTCCTGTTTGGTATTTACTTTTCTGAAGTACAGGCTAATACAGAAGGTCTTTGGCTAATGAAGTTTGCAGATGACTGCAGACTAGGAGCCATAATCGAAACTCCTAATGATGTGGATATCCTACAAAAGGGCCTCACTGAGACAGATGCCTGGCGTTAAAGCCATGGCCTCAAGCTCAATGCCAAAAAAGTGCATTGTCATCCCCTTTGCTAAAAACTCTGTACCCATGAGCTACTACATAGGTGGTAGTCTACTTTACACCAAAAGTGTGATGAGACCTTGGGACACAGGTGGACAGTAGTCTCTCCTTTGCTAACCACATCGCCACAGTAGTCAGGAAATCCTTCTCCGTGGCACACCTCATCACAAAAGGTTTCTCATCCAGGAAAAAAGAGGTCATTGTTCCCCTCTACCCGTCACTCATTAGACCCATTATAGAGTACAATGCCCCTTTTGGTATGTACCTCACAAGACATCTACAACAACTGGAAAGGCCACAGAAATACCTCACAAAGAGGATTACAGGCTTCAAACAGATGCCCTATGCAAACCGTCTCAAAAAAACCCAGCTTTACTCCATTGCATATCGTCTACTCAGAGGCAATCTCTGCCTAATATACAAATCTATGTCAAACCCAGAGCTGTTGGACATGCTCCACTTAAAGAAATCCCAATCCCTCCGAGCTACACGCTCTAGGGACCTAAACCTTGTCACCACAATAAACAGAACATGCTGGAGGGATAGATTCCTGACGCAGAGACTTCCCATACTCTGGAACAAACTACCTATCTATATCAAACAAAGCTCCTCATTAGCATCTTCAAGAAAAATCTTGATGATTGGATGGGTAATAGGAAATACACCCCGGGGATCACCTCTGTGGCTCTGCTCGACAGTGGCACAGGAAAATAATTTTCTTGGGTGGTGAAAGCCAGGGTACCTTTTTGACTAGGCTTATATAGGGCCCTAGAGCCAACAGCCTAGTACCTACCTATGAACCTAAGAAGTATTTGTTTCCCTTTACATTCTTGTACAGCGTATGAATTACTAATGCTGCTACATCAGTTTAGTTGTCATTCTCTCATTCTCAGGAACAAGATCCTAAGATATTTAAACTGCTCAGCCTGAGGTAGCTGCTCTCTGTCACTTAATGAGAGAAATCTGTTATTTTCTAGGACAGAATCATGACCTCTGATTTCTAAGTGCTAATCTTCATCCAAGCTGCTTCAAACATAACAACAAACTACTGAAATGCATACCAGAAAGCAGTCCTCAGAGGCCAAGAGGATAAACATCATCTGTAAATGATAAAAGTGTAGCCTACAAATTCCCATACGTATTGTAAACAATGACACTATGTTGACAAAAGTCATGAATGGGAGAGGAGATAAGATATTGTGCTGGTGGATTCCTAAGCACATCTTGAAAGCATTTCACTTATTGCTTAGAAAGTGGTCTCAGCTCTTTCTCCTTACAGAAGGATATCAAACTGTACACAACAATTATGGTGGATCTCATGCTGCTGCAACATCTTCTATAGGATATTACTTATTATGAGGTCAGTGCCTTTTCCTGGTCCACCAAATCCATGTAGACAGTAATGGCAATCTCACATGGCTCCACCAATACCAAGAAATGACAAAGAATTTGGATACACTCCTCCACTATTATAATGGACTCTGTATTCCTCTTTCTCAGTCAGTGGTTTGACTTGGTTAAAGTATACTTTCCTGCACCATACCATAGGCTTTCTTCGGGGCACTGAAAAGCATAATCTTTAATAATAATAATAATAATAATAATAATAATAATAATATTACCATTTGGAAACTGGGACAACCACTCTAGCTCATAAATGCAAACATTTTGTCCCCACTTGTCAATTACCATTCAAAAGTCATGGTAACTATTACATGCAATGATATCCAGAGAGTTCACCATTTCCAGGAAGATATTAACCAATGCTAAGGGTTTGCCACTTCAGAACACCATAGTAATATCCTAAGGAGAACTGGATTCAGACTCATCAGTTGCTTCTGGCTCTGCCCCCTCTAAAAATGCTATGTCCACCAGATTCAGAAGTTCCTCCAAATACTCCTTCTACCTCCCAACTTTGCCACAGTCAATGACACCTTTTTTCTATCATTGCTGCGAACAGTCTGGACAATGACTTGCCTCCACTTCTTGAGACATTAGATGGTTTTCTGCCATTTGTGAGGGTTAAGTCTAGACACCCACTAATACCTTTGCATGGGAGGTTTCTTTCTGTAACTTGATAGCTTCTCTTAGGTTCATAGGTTCATACTAGGCTATCTGCCCTAGGGCATTTATAAGCCTAGCCAGAATGTGTTTGGCTTTCACCACCCATTTTAAATTAATTTTGCTATGCCCTTTTTTGAGGTTAGTATACTGTGCCTCTGTCTAACAGTGACACAGAAGTGATACCCGGGGTAAATCTACGATCTCCCATCCACTCATCAAGATTCCTCATGAAGAGAGTCAATGAGGGACTCTGCCTAACCTGGATTGGGATTTTATTCCAGAGTGAAGGGAGCCTCTGGGTTATGAATCTGTCCCTCCAGCATGTCCTATTTATTTCAGTGCTGAGGTTCAAGTCTCTCAAGCGTGTAGCTCGATAGGATTTGGATTTTCTGAGGTGCAGCATGTCCATTAATACCGGGTTGGACATGGCTTTATACGTCAGGCACAGATCACCTCTGAACAGGCGGTATGCCACTGAGTAGAGCTGGAGTTTCTTTAACCGGGCAGCATATGGCATCTGTTTGAGCCCTTTGATCCTCTTGGTGAGGTACTTTTGGGGTCTTTCCAGTTGCTGCAGGTGTCTGGTAAGGTACATCCCAAAAGGGGCATTGTACTCAATTATGGGCCTGATGAGGGATGAGTAAAGAGGCACGATGACCTCCCCTGATCTAGATGTGAATCCCTTCATGATTAGGTGGGCTATATAAAATGTTTTTCTAACCACTTTGGCCACGTGGTTGTCAAATGAGAGATTGCTATCAACTTGGGTCCCCAGGCCCCTAATTACTTCTTCTGTAGTTAATGGATTACCACCTATGTTGTAATTTGTGGGCACTTTGTTTTTGCCAAAGGGGATGACTATGCACTTTTTGGCGTTTGGCTTGAGGCCATGGCTCTGGCACCAGTTGTCTGTTTCTATGAGGCCCTTTTGGAGGATGCTTGTGTCGGCTGGAGAGTCGATTATGGCGCCCAGTTTGCAGTCATCTGTGAACTTGGTCAGCCACAGTCCTTCCGTGTTGGCCTGTACCTCCGAGAAATATATACCGAACAAGAGAGGTCCCAGGACTGAGCCTTGTGGGATGCCACTTGTAACTGGTTTGGAGTCGGACATGGCTCTAGCAATTCTAACCATGTGGGTTCTGTCCTTGAGCCAGTCTGCAACCCATCTAGTGACATAGGGGTTTATATTTAAGCTGGTGAGCTTATCTATAATGCCCGAGTGGGGTATTGTATCTAAGGCTTTTGCAAGGTCCAGGTAGGCTGTGTGGACCACCTTCCCCTCGTCAATGGCCTTGGTGACTGTTTCAAAGAAATCAACCAGGTTTAAGAGGCAGGATCTGCCCTTAACAAAGCCGAACTGGGTAGGATTCAGTGTCTATAGGTCCCCAATATCTTTATTTGTGAGGTCCATGATGATCCTTTCCATAGCTTTGCAGACCAAGCTAGTCAGGCTTATGGGGGCGATAGTTTCCAGGATCCGTTGAGGCACCACCTTTGTGGAGAGGGACTACAGTTGCTGTACGCCACTCTTTGGGTACATATCCTGTAGTAAGGCTGAGATTGAACAGTAGTTTTATGTTTGGGTTTAGCTCTTCTTGGAGTTCATGTAGGACGCAGCCCAGGACACCGTCTGGTCCCATTGATGCTGTGTTTTTTTGCTTTGGAAAGGGCGGCTCTTACCTGAGCATCCGAGATGTCAGGGGGGCAGCACTCTGCTGGGATAGATATTTGCCCTTTTGGTGGGGGGGGGGAGTTTGCACTGAACCTGTCAGCTAGGATGTTGGCAATGTCTGTGGGTTCGGTGTATTTTTTGTCATTTTGGACAAATTCTGAGCATATCTGGGAATTACCACCCAGGTTCCTAACATAACTAAAGAAAGCCTTCATAGGAACCACCATTGGAGCATAAGGTTGTCACTTTGACAAATACTAACCATGTTTTGACCACAATTGCATGCTGTCACCCCAGTTAAAAATGTCTAGTACAAAGTTCATTCAGATTCAGTTGTCTTGATCTCTCCTGATACATCATTCAGGTGTTGGAGCTGAAAGGAGCTGAATTATTATTTCAGAAAAGCAGCTGCCAAGCATTCCCAGGGCACATTTACTATGTGTTAAGGCTCTCTGATTCTATCTAGTTACCTCCCTAGATGAATGAATCCAACCACCACCAAGTATTGATTGTCTGACAGCTTAGCAGCAGTCTTGACCAGTTTGTCTAGAGAATACAGCCTCAAGTTTGATAACACAGCCAAAGATTCAATTATAAAACTTTGACTTGGGTGTTCTTGTACCAGAGTATTAGATACTGTGTCTGAACATTTTGTTCATTATGGACAATTCCAGAAGTCCAGTAACTATTGTACATATCGGTTCAGACCATCCAAATCACTTCACCAATCCAGCTGTCTCC
Source organism: Protopterus annectens (assembly GCF_019279795.1). NCBI lineage: Eukaryota > Metazoa > Chordata > Ceratodontiformes > Protopteridae > Protopterus > Protopterus annectens. The sequence continues at coordinate 524,872,193 of NC_056727.1, read as the reverse complement.
ATTATTACAGAAATACATACCAATGCCAATAGGACTATAAAGGTGCCAGATGGTCACCTATTAGTGATCTCAGCTGCAGCCTCCAAGAAAGCCAGACAGTCTGAAAAACTTTTAGATGTATATGCATAAGCAACAGATACATTTTCTGTTCTCTAACTTGAAGTCACTTTGGGGTGATGCTATTATCTACTGGCATTAGTTGGCATTAACTCCATCCATGTGGCATCTAACTGGGAGCTCCAACCGTATGACATCATGTTGGTGGTTTTTGAGTACCATATGCCTACCAGAGGATTCTTGTAGGAACTAGCTCCAAATTATGGAAAAGTTATTACCTCCAATCAAAAGTCTGGCTCTAGAGACAAAGATGGCAAGGTAATATCAAGTATATATATTCCTTGTACTTTGCAGTCTCCCACACAAGCTCTGGCTTCTTCTGCAACAGTACCTTGGCATTCCACAAGATAAAAGCCAATTTCCATTGGCAGGGTCTAATCCATTCTAATCTGTCCTGTAGATATCTGCCAAGTGATTGATATGCTGCCTGACCTGCACCCTTCACCTTGCAGGTGGCAGCTTTTTTTCACTGAGACCATCCCAATATATTGGTCTCATTGTCACTCCAAACTTGCATGTATATGTGCACATCTACATGCATATACATATACAACATATACATATACATGTACATATACAAATGCACATACATGTACACATACACAAGAGCAGAAATAGGTTTCCTCATTAAAATGTAGATTACCTGCATAAAAGTGTCATTGGAAATTGCACAAAATATCACATATATCTTCCATTGTGCAATACAGTCAGTTATTTTACCAAATTGTCAATATTAAGTAATGCATACCAGCTATAGTCTGGTCCATTATAGGTGCCTGCATCTCATTTTAATACTTCACCAAGAAAGGAACACCATTGCATCACACTAAAAAAAAGCCATGTGGCTACCCATCCCACAATGACCCTCCCTGCTACAGGGGCATCTTATTTTCAAACTTCTACACCTGGAAACTGTCACCTACTTCACAGCAAGACTTGCTGACCCTCCCCACACCTTCTAACATAACGTCACTCTCACAGTCTGTATGATCTTTGCAAATGGCACAAACCCACCTGACTAGTAACAATCACACCTTCTCCATATTGAGTCTAAAATATGCAAGCCACCCCCAAGAAGATAACATTTAGTACCTCCATCAACACATTTAGAAGGGCATTAAAAAAATCTTTAAAAAAACACAGTGTAATTGTTACTTAAAAGGAGTAATCTTCACTCCCCTCCATAACTCCATCTAGTCATTATCCTTCCTCCGACTGCCAAACATGCATAACTAATTAACTAACTAACTAAAGCCATCAACCAATCAGTCAATCAATCAACCAACTGTTGAATTTCACCTGCATTTAGGCCTTGTGTTTGCAAGGGTTTGGTCTCAATTAACTGGAGCTGCTCAGAGTTTGGTGACTTTAGCCAGAGATCTGGAGTGCATCTGAAATTAAATCCAAGGCATCCACTGCAAACAACTGAAACATAAGTATATTTAAAGATTGTATTGCACTTTGTTAACTGTATTTAATTAAATTGCTGCTTTATTCTTGCTGATTGTGTCTGCATTTTTTTCTGCACTTTGAAATTCTGTACTACTGACTATATAGCATAGGCTAGAGTCGGTTTACTATCAAATGCTTGAAAATCACAACCGCGAACGGTGCTTTCCGTGACGCATATCCTCAACTCATTAATATTAAGTAGGTTGTAAGGTCGATGCAACAAGATTAGCAATGTTCTGTCGATATTAATATTGGGAGCTGCCATTGCCAACCATGCTTTGTGTCCCTGCTTTGTGTACGTCCTTCTGAATGGACATACACATGAACGTCGACATTCTGACTGTCGCTCCTACCATGTTCACGGAGGAGCCTGTCGTGTAACTGAATGTCAACATTTTGATTGTAAACTGGTTAGAGTCAGATGTGCAGAATCTAGACTGTTTGGTATCACTGTGCTCTAAACCAACCATCTTACATTAAGAGGACCTCCCTTCAGCCTTGTGGCAGAAATGTGTAGCTCAGGTTCCATCTGAGTTGAGGAATTGCTAATTGCTGGAGAAATGCTCAGTTTGGGGCTTTCCCACTGGTAGTTTGTCTTAAAGCTGTTGAATTTTACCTGTATTTAAGTGTCATGTTTGCATCGCACAACAGGGTTAGCACTGCCCTGTATAGATGCAAACACCTGGAAAATAGAATTTTCCCTAGACGTCTGTCAGTAGAACCCTCCCAAGTCCCCTGTTGCTCTGCAGACAACTCACCTGCACAATGAGAAGCATTGCTACAGCTCTTCATCCTAAACCGTCAACAAAATAAGCCCCTCTGTTATTCCTACATCATAAAATGATCTATATTACCCACTCTCCAACAGTACTATGATATAAACCTGCCATTAAGGATGGTCACTTTCCCACTATTTCTCCAGCCAGCCTGATTAACTTGGGCATCCAGAGGCAATGTAGTAATTCCCTCATGTATACTGACAACCACTTAGTCCTGAAACAAATACCACATGTGAAAGATGTAATTACGCTATCAATGTGGAAACAATCTTCTCATGTAACAAAAAGCAAGACATCAAACAGGTTGTCAGAGCAAGCACTTCACCTCTCATACAAGCTCAGGACACAACACATAAACCCACATACGCAGAGGTACTCACTAGACCAAAAGATCAGAGACTTCCCAAGTGCAAATTATCTGCACACACCTCAGCATGTATAGAAACCACTGCACAGAACAACACACATAACAGTGTCTCACCAAATAAGCCCCTAAGGCAAAACACCTCAAACCCTAATGTCTTATTCATAGGAGACTCCATAGTTTGACACACAGGTATCCCCCTCACCAGGCTGGACAAGGAGAAGGTCACAGTCAGCTGCCTATCAGGTGCCAGAATCCATCAGATCATGCATCCACTTAGGTCACTCAACAAGTTGTTCAGAACTTGTTGTAAGCACTAAATAAGCTACAAATTACTACAGCACTCAACTTTCCTCACTTGCCTGGAGGAAAACAGTTTTTAGTACTTAATAAATAAGCACTTATCCAGGCATGCCTAGGGCTCAGCTCCCGGTGTTTTCTCCTGTCTACCTGATGAATCTGGGCATCATGAGGCAATGCAGCAATTGCCTCATGTACACAGACAACCCTGTCCTCCTACCACCCAACAATACAACCTGTGAGAGATGCACTTATATAGCAAAATTGGAAGCAAAGCTCTTTTCGCCCAAGAGTGGACTAGACAGTCAAGAGGAGAAGGTAAACATTTGCACCACACCACACTCATCCCTCAAAACCTACACCACCAAAACACACACAGAAACACAAAACACACACCTACATTCGCGGAGGCTCTCAATAAAAATCTGCCCAAGCAAAAGGGACCTCCAAAGCTGAAACACAAGCAACATCCACCCCCCAACACAACCCAAATGACAAATAGCCCACAAACTCAGTGTGCCACTCAACCACAGCCCTTAAGGTATAACAACGTACCCAACACTCTAGTCATAGGTGACTCTATAGTCAGGCACACCAATGTTCCACTCACCAGGCTAAACAAGGAGAAAGTTACTGTCAGCTGCCTGTTGGGTGCCAAGATCTGCCACATAATGCACGCACTCGGGTCACTCCACAGCAAATATAAATATGACTCTGTCATTGTCCATTTTGGTGTGAATGACCTGAGATGTACTTCCCTGGACTACATGAAAAAAGACATGGAGGAACTGTCCAATCTTATAGCCCAGGCAGGTATGAATCTAGCCCTGAGTAGCATCCTGCCATCATCCAGAATGATACCACAGTACAAAGACAAAATGATTGACTTCAACAATTGGCTAAGCTTCTGGTGTCATTCTAAGGGGATCCAGTACCTGTCTGCCTGGGATGACATGATCGACGGGCCATGATGCTTTGACATAGATGGCCTGCACCTGTCGCCCTTGGGATTCCGGATACTGGCTAAGGCGCTTGCCACCTTTATAGTGCCTTTTTTAGGCAAGGTTCAAATGACAAATTCACCAATTCACCACTGTAACAGGTAAAAGTAAGCAAAATCTGAGGGTAATGCTACTCAATGCTAGAAGTCTAAATCTCAAAATGCAATCACTCGAGGCACTCCTTAAAATGGAGAACATCGACATCTGTGCAGTGACAGAGACCTGGTTCAAGGCTCCAGAGAGTACCCCTGCATTACCTGGCTATAATTCATACCACACCTTTCGGCCACCTAACCTGCACCAAAACACTAAAGGTGGAGGCCTGTCCATATTTATTAAGGATATCCACACCTCCAGGCTAGTTGCTCAGAATAATACATCCAAGATTATCCAAGTGCAACTAACTCTGGGCAAGACCGCAATCCAAATTGTAGCTACAGATCCCCCACAATGCCCCAGGATTCCCACTCCACATTTCTGGATATGCTGGAAAATATTAGGGTACAACCTAACACTCTAATAATAGGCAATTTCAACTACCCCACCATTAACTGGGAAAACTACTCATGTACCAACTCTTTTGCTCAACGTTTTCTAGAATTCATAAATTCCAACATCTTGGATCAACTTATCCACACCCCCATCAGGGGCAGCAGTATCCTAGACCTGGTCATTACCAACATGGGAAACCGGTGTTCTACACCAGAGGTCAATTCCTCATTGGTCAGATCCGACCACAAGATGATCACCCTAGACATCCACATGCTGCCCCCCACCCCCCATTAGGGAAACCACCGCAAAAGATTTCTCCAAAGCCAACTTCATGCTTCTTAAGACAGAAGTGGCAAACTTCACAACACCAATGCAGATGGACAATAGAGGTATGACTGCTGAATCCTACACAAATGCACTTTATAAGCACTTACATGAGTGCATGGATCGTGCAATCCCTAACAGAACCAAGATACTATCCTTCAAAAAAAGGAAGCCAATCTGGTGGTCCCCTGCCATAAACTCTACAACAGAAGAAAGAAACTTTTGCAAAAAAGACTAAAATCCCATGATTGGAGGAACTCCCTGGTCAGCCTCAGTAAGAAGCTGAGATCCCTCATAAAATCCTCCAAAGCTAGTTATAAAAACAAAATCACCACTGTTTCTAAAGACAACCACAAAGCATTCTATAGCTATGTCAAGAATCTCAATGGCAACACTCAGATCTGCTCTGAGTTACAGCACAATGGCACTAAATATACAGAACCAACTGATATTGCCAACATCCTGGCAGGTAGGTTCAGTGCTAACTTTATCCCCCCTCTCACCCCCTAAAGGGCCCATCTCTATAGCTGAAGAATGCAAAGTTCCTGTAGTCACGGCTACACAGGTAAAAACCACACTCTCCAAAGCCAAGAACACAGCATTCATGGGACCTGACAACATCCCAGGCTGCATTCTACATGAACTACAGAACGAACTGGCACCCCACCTAAGTACCATGTTCAGTCATAGCCTCACCTCAGGCTTTGTGCCCACTGAATGGTGCACAGTGATGGTTATCCTACTCCAGAAAGGGGGAGCCACCACGGACCCCGGGAACTACTGCCTCATTAGCCTGATGAGCCTGGCCTGCAAGGCTATGGAATGTATCATCATGGAACCTATAAACAATGACATTGGTAACCTCCAAACTCTGGACCCCACCCAGTTCGGGTTTGTAAAATGCAGGTCATGTCTCCTAAATCTGATAGACTTCTTTGAAATGGCCACCAAAGCTGTAGATGGGGGTAAGGTGGTTCACACAGCCTATCTAGATCTCGCCAAGGCTTTCAACACCATCCCCTACTCTGGAATTATAGATAAACTCACTAAACTAGTTATAAATCCCTATGTCACAAGATGGGTTGCCAACTGGCTCACTGACAGAACCCACACTGTGAAAGTATTAGACTCCAAATCTGACTTCAGACCAGTGACAAGTGGAGTACCACAGGTTTCAGTTCTGGGTCCTCTCCTGTTTAGTATCTACTTCTCTGAAGTACAGGCTAACACAGAAGGTATTTGGCTAACAAAGTTTGCAGATGATTGCAAACTAGGAGCCATAATCGAAACTCCTAATGATGTGGACATCCCACAAAAGGGCCTCACTGAGACAGATGCCTGGTGTCAAAGCCATGGCCTCAAACTCAATGCCAAAGAGTGCATTGTCATCCCTTTTGGTAAAAACTCTTTACCCATGAACTATCACATAGGTGGTAGTCTACTTGAGACTAATCGAAACTCCTAATGATGTGGACATCCTACAAAAGGGCCTCACTGAGACAGATGCCTGGTGTCAAAGCCATGGCCTCAAACTCAATGCCAAAGAGTGCATTGTCATCCCTTTTGGTAAAAACTTTTTACCCATGAACTGTCACATAGGTGGTAGTCTACTTGAGAATGAAAGTATGATAAGAGACCTTGGGACACAGCTGGACAGTAGTCTCTCCTTTGATAATCAGATCGCCACAGTAGTCAGGAAATCCTTCTATGTGGCACGCCTCATCACAAAAGGTTTCTCATCCAGGAAAAAAGAGGTCATTGTTCCCCTCTACTCATCACTCAGACTCATTATAGAATACAGCACCCCTTTTGGTATGTACCTCACAAGTCATCTACAACAACTGGAAAGGCCACAGAAATACCTCACAAAGAGGATTACCAGCGTCAAACAGATGGCCTATGCAGATCATCCCAAAAATCCCCAGCTTTACTCTGTCGCATATCGTCTACTCAGAGGCGATCTCTGCCTAACATACAAATCTATGTCAAACCCAGAGCTGTTGGACATGCTCTACTTAAATCCCAATCCCTCTGAGCTACATGCTCTAGGAACCTAAACCTTGTCACTACAATAAACAGAACATGCTGGAGGGATAGATTCCTGTCCCAGAGACTTCTCATACTCTGGAACAAACTACCTATTTATATCAAACAAAGGTCATCATTAGCACTCTTCAAGAAAAATCTTGATGATTGGATGGGAGATAGGAAATTCACCCTGGGAATCATTTCTGTGGCTCTGCTCGACAGGGGCACAGGAAAATAATTTTCTTGGGTGGCGAAAGCCAGGGTACCTTTTTGGCTAGGCTTATATAGGCCCTAGGGCCAATAGCCTAGTACCTACCTATGAACTTATGAACTTACCGTTATGACTCTGTCATAGTCCATGTTGGGGTGAATGATTTGAGATGTACCTCTGTGGACCATATCAAGAGAGACATGACTGACCTTTCAGATCATGTGTCACAGGCAGGTATGACACTAACCCTAAGCAGCATTCTACCTTCACCAGGATGATGCCACAGTATAAAGAAAAAACAATTGATTTCAACAATTGGCTTAGCTTCTGGTGTCATTCCAGGGGGATCCAATACTTGTCAGCCAGAGAAGACATGGTCAACAGGCCATGCTGCTTTGCTAGAGTTGGTCTGCACCTGTCTCCCTTAGACTTTCAGTTACTAGCTAAGGTGCTTGCCTCTCCCATAGTGCCTTTTTAGGCAATATCAAAATGACAAACTTTCTGACATTGCAAAATTCATTCAAGACAAACTCAAGGTTCTGCTGCTTAATGCTAGGAGCATGAACATGAAAATGCACTCCCTGGAAGCACTCCTCACCTTAGAAGATGGTGATGTGTGTACAGTCACTGAAACATGGTGTCCACAGACAGCACCCCAGCTGTGCAAGGCTACAATGTCTTTCACACATTCAGCCCTCAGAATGAGAGTGAAAGAACCAAAGGTGGAGGTGTATCCATCTTCATTAAAGCCAAGTACATCTCCAGATTGGTCAAACAGTATGACACTCTTGAAATACTCCATACTCAATTAACAATAGGCAAAACACCCTACCACATCATTACTAGCTCAAGGTCCCCTCCATGAAGCAAGAAAAGCACAATGCCTACTCAGACTTATTGGAGTCACTCACCATACAGCCCAAGACCTTAGTCAAGGGAGATTTCAATTATCCCTCCATTAACTTGTGTAAAATACATGAGCTCTAACATGCTCAGCCAGAGATTCCTGGACTTTGTCAATGCAAATGCTCTGGAACAGATAGTCCGCACCTCCACAAGGGGCTTTAATGTCCTTGACATAGTACTCACCAATGTGGGTGGTCAATGGACTACCCCCTGGGTGATGCCCTCCCTGGTAAGTTTGAACCATAAATCAGTCTCATTTGAAGTACCTATTGGACTCCACACTCCCAAAGGAGCAAAACAACAAAGGAACTTTTACAAAGCAAACTACAACCTACTAAGTGATGGTAAAAAAAGGTTTTATACTCCCTTCAATCACAGGCAATAATGATTCCAATGCAGAGATGTACACAAATGCCCTGTATAATCATTTCAGCACCTGCATAGACTCAGCTGTACCTGACTGGATTAAAACCAGGCCTTACCAAAAAAACAAGCCACCTTGGTAGACATCTAGTATAAACAGATTGTATAACAAAAGGAAGAAACGGATGTCCAGGAACAAGAGGCAACTGCCTCTGCAGCGGAAAAATTCCCCTCCACAGATTGAACAAGCAAAACAGAAGTCTTGTAAAGTCCTATAAATCTAATTATGAAGCTAAAATAGCATCCCTAGCCAAGGGCAATCATAAGACATTCTTTAACTACATCCAAAATCTAAAAGGAAGTGCTAGCTATGTGCTGAATTGGTAGTAGGTTGTACCACTTACACTATACCAGAGGAAATTGCCAACTTGCTAGTTGGCAGATTTGGTGCAAACTTCACCCCCCACATCCCCACCAGCTATACACCAAAGCATACCTGACACTAGTTCTCTACTGAGTATCCCTAGAGATCAAGTCATATCTGTGCTCTCCAAGGCCAAAAACACAGCCTCAGTGGGGCCAGATAACATCCTAGGTTGCTTACTAAGCAATCTAAAACCGTACCTAGCTAACCCACTTATCATTCTCTTTAACCATAGCTGTAGAACTGGCTTTGTACTAGCAGAATGGAGAACAGCAACAGTGATCCCCCTTGCATAAAGGTGGACCATCAATTGTCTCTGGGAACTATAGACCCATAAGTCTAACAAGTCTAACCAACCTCACTCAAAGGCCATGGAAAGGACCATCACAGACCTTATCAACAAGGACATATGTGACCTTCAAACTCTAGACCCAACCCAGTATGGAATTGTTAGGGGTAGATCATGGTTATTAAACCTGGAAGACTTCTCTGAGAAAGTAATCAAAGCCCTGGATGAAGGTAAGACAGTGCATATCACCTGTGGGACCTAGCCAAAGCCTTTGACACAATCCCCCATTCGGGTATCATTGAAAAACTCTTCTAGCTAGGCGTTAACTCTTACATCACTAGATGGGTAGCTAATTGGCTTACCAACATAATACATACTGTCAAAATTGGTGACTCCATCTCTACCAGTAGGCTCCTCACCAGTGGCATACCACAAGGATCAGTACTGGGCCCTTTAGTATTTGGAATCTATTTCTTGGAAGTTCAGTCTAAAGTAGACAGCCTTTGGCTTACTTAGTTTGCTGATGAATGTAAATTAATCGCAATAATTGAGTCCCTTAATAATGTTAACATATTACAAGAGGGGCTAACACAAACAAATGACTGGTGCCAAAGTCACGATCTAAAACTAAATGCAAAAAAGTGCACTGTTATCCCATTTAGCAAAGTGGAATTCCCCACTAATTACAACATTGGCAGCCCCTCTCTAAGTTCAAACCCAGTGGCACAAGATCTGGGAACACAGCTTAACAGCAATTTGATATTTCACCACCAGGTTTCCATGGTAATAAGGAAAGCCTTCAACATTGCACATAGGTTCATAGGTGTGCATTAGGCTAATGGCTCTGGAGCCTTTGCAAGCCTAGCTCATAGGATTACCCTGGCATTGTGCCACCCAACCTTAGATCCCAGTGCATCTGCCAAGTAGAGCCACTGGAGTGATCCCTGGGGTGAATTTTCTATTTCCCATCCACTCATCAAGATTTCTCTTGAAGAGGGCCAGTGAGGTGCTCCGCTTGACATGTATGGTAAGTCTATTCCATAGCATGGGCAGTCCCTGGGTTATGAACCTGTCCCTCCAGCTTGTTCTGTTGATTGTGGTAATGAGGTTGAGGTCTCTGGAGCGTGTAGTGTGGAGGGATTGGGATTACTTTAGATGTAGCATTTCTAACAGAGCTGGGTCAGACATGGCTTTGTAAGTCAAGCAGAGATCGCCTCTAAGTAGGCGATATGAGAGAGAATAGTTGGAGTTTTTTGAGTCTGTACGTTTAAGGCCTAAGATCCTCTTTGTGAGGTACTTTTGCGACCTCTCAAGTTGTTGCAGGTGTCTAGTGAGGTACATCCCAAATGGGCACTGTTCTCAATGATTTGGCTAATGAGGGAAGAGTAGAGATAGACAATGACCTCTTTCTTCCTGGTTGCAAAACCCTTAATAATGAGATGTGCCACAGAAAAGGAATTTCTGACCACAATGGCAATGTGGTGGTCAAAAGAGAGATTGCTGTCAACCTGATTTCCTAGATCTCTTATGACACCTTCTGTATTCAGTGGACTACCATCGATGTGGAAATTCATGGGAACCAGGTTGTTTCCCAAAGGGGATGATGACACATTTTTTGGCATTGAGCTTAAGGCCATGGTTCTGACACCTGTCGTTGGTCTCAGTGAGGCCTTTCTGTAGGATGTTAACATCACTTGGGGAGTTAATTATGGCTCCCAACTTGCAATCATCTGCGGACTTTGTCAGCCAGAGTCCATTTGTGTTTGCCTGGACTTCAGAGAAGTAGATACCAAACAGGAAAAGACCCAGGACCGAACCCTGTGGGACTCCACTCGTGACTGGTCAGTATTCTGACTTGGAGTCAGCTACTTTCACACTGTGGTTGCTATCTGTGAGCCAGTTTGCAACCCACCTAGTGCTATAGTGGTTGATGCCTAGCTTAGTGAGTTTTTCTATGATTCCTAAGTGGGGAATGGTATCAAAGGCCTTGGCCAGTTCAAGGTAGGCTGTATGAACCACCTTGCCTTCATCCACAGCTCTGGTGACTGACTCAAAGAAGTTGACCAGGTTGAGCAAGCATGATCTACCCTTCACAAAACCAAACTGTGTGGGATCCAGAGTTTGGAGATTCCCTATATCCTTATTTATTAGGTCCATGATGATGTGTTCCACAGCTTTGCATATCAGACTTGGCAGGCTAATGGAGCGATAGTAATAGGTTCTGTAGTTGCTCCTCCTTTGTGGAGAGGGATGGCTGTAGCAGTGCACCATTTGGTAGGGACAAAGCCTGAGGTGAGACTGTGATTGTACAGGGCACACAGATGAGGTGCCAGCTCACTCTGTAGTTCATGTAGAACACAGCCAGGGATATTGTCGGGTCCCATAGAAGCTGTATTCTTGGCCTTGGACAGTGCTGTTTTAACCTGTGCAGCAGTAATACTGGGTGCCTGGCAATCTACTGGTATTGTGATTGGTCCTTTGGGGGGGGGGGTAAAGTTGGCACTGAATCTGTCTGCCAGTATATTGGCAATATCTGTTGGCTTGGTATAGGAGGTGCGATTCTGCAACATCTCTGAACAAATCTGGGTATTGCCGTGGAGATTCTTTACATAACTATAGAAGGCCTTGTGGGTCTGTTTACTATCTGCTGCAATTCTGTTTTCATAGCTAGCTTTAGAGAATTTGATGAGGGATCTCAACTTATTGTTGAGGCTGATAAGGGAGTTTTTCCAGTCTTGGGACTTCACCTTATTTTGCATCAGTTTCCTCCTTCTGTTGTAGAGTTTGTTTATGGCAGTGGACCACCAGATTGGCTTCCTTTTTTTGGAGGAGAGCGTCTTGGTTCTATTTGGTATGGCAAGATCCATGCATTTGTGTTTGTGTTCATACAGGGCATTAGTGCATGATTTGGAAGTGATGCAGCTGTTCTCCAATTGCATAGGTGCCGTAAAGTTAGTCACCTCTGTTTTTAGGAGCCAACAGTTAGTTTTGGAGAAGATTTTATGGTGATTACCTTTGCGGGGGTGGGGTGGGAAGGATGTGGATTTCCAAGGTGATTAATTTGTGGTCGGATCTAATCAGGGAGAAGTTGACTATTGATATAGTGCAACGGTTTCCCATGTTAGTAATGACCAGGTCAAGGATGTTGCTACCTTTAGTGGGGGTAAGAACAAGCTGGTCCAGGGCATTGAATTAATGAATTCCAGGAAATGTTGGGTAAGTGTATTGATACATGAGTAGTTTTCCCAGTTAATGGAGGGGTAATTGAAGTCGCCCAGTATAAGAGTGTTAGGTTGGACCCTAATATTCTCCAGGGTGCTTAGGAATGTGGAGTGTGAGTCTTGAGTCATCATTGGGGGCCTATAGCAGGCTACGATGGGTCTATATCACAACATCGAACTTACAAAAGTTCACTCATTGTAATATCGAACCCTACTGTCCGAAACCCAACAAAACTGAAAGCACAGAGCAGCAATTTTTTTCCCAGGGGAAAAAAAATTGCTGTTCTATGACAAAAAAAAAATAACCTTAAACTAAAACTGAAGTGGGGGGCTTTGCCCCACACTCACCCCAATGTGGAGGGCTGTGCCCCCCCACACACCCTACTTAAATATACCATCTCTGAGATCACACCACAGTGGAAGAAATAGCAAAGCCCCGAAAATGGCCCACCGATTTTTTAACCTGGGAAAAATGTCGATGTGTCGTGGCTTCGCTATTTTCCACTTTCGGACTTTAGGGTTCGATATTACAACGGTCAAACTTTTTTTAATTTGACGTAATATAGACCTGGCTACAACCTGAATCATTGTCTTACCCAATGTTAGCTGCACCTGAAGTACCTCTGATGTGTTATGTTGAGCTACCAGTCTGGAGGTATGCGCAACCTTTATGAATATGGAAACACCTCTGCCTTTGGAGCTTTGGTCCAAGTTCTGGAGCCGAAAGGTGTGAAATGAGTTATAGCCTGGTAGTGCAGGGATGCTTTCTGCTGCCTTGAACCAGGTCTCTGTTACAGCACAGATGTCGATGTTCTCCATTTTAAGGAGTGCTTTGAGCGAGTGTATTTTGAGATTAAGACTTCTAGTGTTGAGCAGCATGATCCTCAGATGGCATTTGTTTGTAGCTGCTACAGTGCTGATTTGTTCTTTGGAACACAACCTAAAAAAGGCACTATAGGGGTGGAAAGAGCCTTGGCCAGTATCTGGAAGCCCAGGGGTGATAGATGCAGGCCATCTCTGGCAAAGCATTGAGGTCTGTCAGTCATGTCATCCCAGGCAGACAGATACTGGATCCCCTTAGAATGACACCAAAAGCTTTGCCAATTGTTGAAATCAATCATTTTCTTCTTGTACTGTGGTATTATTCTGGGTCATGGTAGGAGGCTGCTTAGGGCTAGGGTCATACCCGCCTGGACTACATAATCCGAGAGCTCCACCATGTCTCTTTTACTGTAGTCCAGGGAGGTGCATCTCATGTCATTCACACTCACATGTACAATGACAGAGTCATATTTGTACTTGTTGTTGAGGGACCTGAGTGCGTGCGTTATGTGGCAGATCATCTCATAAGTAAAGGCATTGCATCCATGTCTAAGGATGTTATAACCCCACTTTACTCAACTCTAATCAGACAATTAATAGAGTACAATGCTCTTTTTTGCATGTATCTCAACAGACAGTTGCAGCAACTGAAGAGACCACAGAGGTTTCTCACTAAGAAGATACAAGGCCTCCAAACTATGACCTTCGTGGATAGGCTGAAAGTCCTGTCACTGTACTCTGTATCATATAGGCTACTGAGAGGTGACTTGTGCTGGGCCTGTAGGGTAGTCTGTGACACTGACCTGATGTAAATGCGAAATGTTGCACATCTGCAAATCAAATGGCACTAGAGTCACTTGCTCTAGGGATCTCAATCTTGCCAGTAACATTAACAGAACATGCTGGAGAGACTGGTGTGTCTCCCAGAGATTGTCACTGCTCTGGAATAAACTTCTAATTCATGTAAAGCAGAGCTCCTCAATGACTCTATTCAAGCGCAACCTGGACAAATGGATGGCTGACCGAAAATTCACCTCAGGGTGGCACCCATGTCCCTCACAGACAGGGGTAGTTAGTGCTGATCTGTAAAGTACATCCATCTAACCAGGGACAATTGGGGCAACATGGGTTTAACATGGCTAGGCTTATAAAGGCTCTGGGGACTCCAGCTTAGTAACCTCCTATTAACCTATGAATCATTCAGTCATTCAAGTCAATCAATACTTGACTGCAGCAGTATATGTGATTATGAATTAACCAGTTCTAAATGTAATTGTGTTTTGCTAAGACTCAAAAGAGGCACTACATAGAACTACAATCAACATTTGTCATGATGGGCACAGGACACAACTATGTTTTTTAGCTACAGGAGAAACTGTGGATTAGTCATAAATGAAAACAGTAAACACTCAGCCGCTTCAATTGTAATGTGCTGTACAGTAAGTCATAAATTCTACAAAGGTACTGGTTACAAAAACATCCGTTCAGAAGGACATAAAGAAAGAACAATTTACCCAATGAGTGTAGGGAAAAGAAACATTTTATAATTCAGGAATATTCCATCAGTCTGGGTTCAATCTGTTACATTTATTTGCATCAACAATGCTCATTATTAATGTGCACCTACTATCCTGTAACTCACATACAACTGTATTATCAACATCCTGAATTGTGCAAAAAGGATGATGTTAATTTTATTCTTATTGCAGTACTAAGCTATAGTGCTGTCCTAAACTACTTTATTTTTGCTTATGTATTTGAAACTTGATGTGTTTTCATTTCAGGTCAGAGCAACTGCAATCTTTTAATCAAAATGGTTTCACAATTTTAAATTTCTTGTGCAGCATTGTATGGTTGGGTGTGATAGATAGCAGCATCTTTACAAGATGAAACAAAAAAAGAATGTATCGACTTTTATAATGCAGCTATGACTGTTTAGGTTTTATTTTTGTTTATTTAGAATAATTACAATGTTATCTGAGCCTGAGCCTTATCTGCCATACTTTCCCTGTACTGAATGTTTGCCAGTCACCACAGCAGCACAGTTCCAGCTCAGCAGAAGGCCTTTTTTAATCAAACTTAAAGGATCTCTTAACTTACTAAACATATAGTCTTTGTACTGATGCATGACATACAGCATTGTTAAGATCTCTTGCTTTTTTCAAATAGGAGCACAAACCCTGAATGCTCAAGAATCACCAGCAAAAGTCTGGAAGCCGTTGCTGCAAACCAAAATATTTTTACCGTAAAATAGTACCTGCTGGTGCTCAGATTTTTTTTTACTGTGAATGATTTGATAAGGGATGGATTTCATTGATTAGCTCTAGATGCTGGAGGGCTATCAGAGGGAAGAAATGAGTATGCTGGGTGATTCTTCTCCCTGGTCGATGGGTTGTGATTGCAGTCACTCCTCTAGCAACAGTTAGTGAATACTAGGTTTAGCGGGATGAGAGCTACAGTAATGATGGGAGGAATGCACAATCAAATAAGGGCCATGTTGTGTTGTGTGCATTCTCTCTGTGAAAAAAGAGGAAGATGTAGACTGGGACTTGTTTTGCCAGCAATGGGCGGTGGCTCATATCTGGTCTTCTGATGGTGTTTAATTCTTTCTTCAGTTGCTTAAAATACTTCACTGACACTGATCTAGCATGGGACATATACTGATAACTGAAATAGCCATATTCTTCAGAGAGTTATGAAGCAGGGCATACTGATGGGCCGTCCAGTGCTGTACACCTTCACAATCTTGAGATGATAGGAAGCCTAGGAGAATAAGTAGGGCAGTGATGATTGGTCATGACCAAGTCTGTGCATCTGGACTTTTTTAAAAGTTTTTGTTTTAATTATTTGTAGTGTGACTGAGCTGGACCACGGGGGCTCTTTTTCAAATCACATCCTTGTTATTCTTATCAAACTATATAGAAAGTTAAAATACAATGGCCATAAACAATATTATACTAACTTAAGAATACATTTCAATAATAGCAGTGCTTGTGATTGTTTTATTCTAAGGATATCCCCTAACACGTATGCTAAGTATATTCATTAACATGTATTCTAAGGATATTTGCTAATATGTATTTAAACATTAACTAACGTGTGCAATAAGAATACAATTCTAAATGTGCCTATGTCCAG
>NC_056727.1:524823367-524853367 GCF_019279795.1 Protopterus annectens | reverse complement strand
GTCTTCTACACATCTTTAAAGACTTAATATGGGTTCAAATGTGTAAGTTTTTTCATCATTTGCTAGCAAGTATGGACTAGAAGAAACACTCTATTTTTCATTTATATTCTGAAACTGCCATGCCTCTCTACATCTGAGCTGATTTTTTAAATCTAGTTTGGACCTCAGTTTCTAATTTCAAAGCAATACTGCTGCTTTTGGTTTAGAGGTTAAATGTACTGTAAATGCTTAATACCATTTTGCTTTTTGAATTTTCTGAATTCTTAAGAGATGTTATATGATCATTGTCACTGCAGATCTCCTCAGGCAAGCTATTTATTGCAAATATTGTCTAAAGTGCTACAGTCCATACAGTCAATACCCAGCAAAATGGAGAATGCATCATTGTTGAAAGGTCCTTTGAAGTCAAAATAAATAGGATACGAACAAAATGTAAAAACAGCAAACAAAATTTAAGTACAAAAAATGGCAGGCCAGGAGGATGTAAAACGCAAGCAAAGAACTGTCCAAGCTTTGCTAATTAAATCATTTTCTTTTAATGAGGCGAAAAAAGAAAAGAACAAGCGCTTTCATCTCCACATTAGGAGACTTTATCAAGTTAAATTATAAAAACAAAATAATACCATTTTAAATAAATCATGCCCACAACATAGACCAATCAAAACATGCTTCCAATGAATACATGAATAAATGAATTAACAGACATCAGCTCACAAAATATTAAGACCAACCCTTTAAGTTAAAGCAATACAACATTTTATAAAAAAAACTATATAAATACATATAAGTATAAAATATGGTTTACTATTAAATGTTCGAATGCACTCCATGCGAATCCATGCATTCCCATCGATCGCGCTTGCGCCGAACCGAAACACCGAAACCGCTTTTGATAGCGAACCTGAACCGTGAAACCGACGATCGACATTATCGTCGCTGCTAACACTTCTCCACACCCATGCTACCAAGGTAGATGGGGGCTAGATTTCCGTCGTCACATTATCTGGCGCCGGTGTAGTGATCGCCGCAGTTCCTCGCTGCTCGCACGGCAACATTTCAAAAGCTATAAAACGGGATCGACAATTTGATAGTAAACCATAAAATATACTCATTTGGCCATACATATAAAAAACTGTTTTACATCCTCCTGGCCTGCCATTTTTTTGTATTTAAAATAAATAGGATATTATGGCCCTGATGGATTTTACCAATGGTACAAGCATGCTTTGTGTGTCACATTTTAGATTATTACAAACTGGTATAAGCTTGTCATCCAAAAGGAGCTCTATTAAAACCAATGCTTATGATCAGAAAAACAGAAATATTTAACTAAAGTTAAAAATTAAACAATTTCCATAAGTGGTTGTATACTTTGTGCATGACCTTAAACATGTGAATACAATGCAATTAACAAAAGGCATACATGCCCAGAGAAAAGGGCACATGCCAAAGCTTGCAAACTTTGCATAGAGTTTGCATAGTAAGAAATAACGAAGTTATACAATACAAAGTTATATACTCATACAACACTGCAAAATGATGGTTAATGAATATATAAATATGATATACAAATTATAGAGAGCTAGCAAAAGAATAAATAATCACCAGAATCAGAGTCATGTAAAGTATGAGTCAGGAAAAAAAAAATAATAAAAAAAAGAGAACTTAAGTTATTGAGAACTTCAACAAAAGAGCAGAAAAATCTGTCATTAAGAATACCTTACATTCTAAAAAATGAGTTCATTAATGGTTTTTGCCACTTATGAAGAGACTGTTCAACCCAGGGTTTTGGAGTAAAAATAAAAAGGCAGATCACTAGAATCTAATGAATTTGTGGCCTCTAGAGAAATGGAGTAGAATCTGTTTGATATTGAAGATAATATGGTGTTACTCTAGAATGGAGTTTAGTGACTGCTTGAGCTGAGATGTTTAGTTTAGCAGTTTTGTATATAATAGGAAGCCAGTTAACCCAATAAAAGTCCACACAGTGATGTTAAGATTTGGGTGACACAGAATGAATCTACATATACAGCTACTAAGGATCTGTTATTCTTTGAAACTTTAGGTAGTGGAGTAAGATAGTAAGGGGAGTTTCTATTTAGTCTTGGCAAGAAGAATAACTTGTGGAATAAGAAAATGGGAAGATATTTAGTGACTGAATAGCTAGTGGTTTATTTTGTTTTTAATGCAGTATTGTGATTAGATGTACAGTGAGACAGAGAGGGAGATTAGAGTTACAGACATAGGTATATGAATATAGAGATTATATGTATCGTATTGTTTTGTAGAAGACTGAGGGAGAGGAGAATAGATACATATATGTAGTGCATAAACTAGTATTACTTCCAAAAATCATAACAGTTATTTTGGTTAATAAGCATTTATTTGGAAATAAAAGAACTAGTGTGACATACAAGATTATTCAGTTCATAGGTTCATAGGTAGGTACTAGGCTATTAGCCCTAAGGCCTATATAAGCCTAGCCAAAAAGGTATCCTGGCCTTCACCACCCAATAAAATGATTTTCCTGTGCCCCTGCCGAGCAGAGCCACATAAGTGATCCCTGGGGTAAATTTCCTATTTCCCATCCAATCATCAAGATTTTTCTTGAAGAGTGCTAATGAGGAGCTCTGTCTGACATAGATAGGTAGTCTCTTCCAGAGTATGGGAAGTCTCTGGGATAGGAATTTATCCCTCCAGCATGTTCTGTTTATTATCCGAAAACACAAGTGTTTAGGTCCCCAGACAGTGTAGCTGGAGGGATTTTGGGATTTTTTAAGAGGAGGCATGTCCAACAGCTCTGGGTCTGACATAGCTTGTGGCGTTAGGCAGAGATCACCTCTGAGTAGTCGAGCATGCGACAGAGTAAAGCTGGAGTTTTTGAGACGGGTTCTGCGTAAGCAAGGTTTGTTTGGAGGCCAGTAATCCTCTTTGTGAGGTATTTCTGTGGTCTTTTCAGTTGTTGTAGATGTCTTGTAAGGTACATACCAATAGGGGCATTGTACTTATAATGGATCTAATGAGTGATGAGTAGAGAGGGGAACAATGACCTCTTTTTTTTCTGGATGAGAAACCTTTTATGATGCCTTGAGCCATGTAGAAGGATTACCTGACCACTGTGGCGATGTGATTATCAAGGAGAGACTATTGTCCACCTGTGTCCTGTCACTTATTACACTTTTCAGGTGTTACAGATCACCACTTATGGTAGTTTGCGGTACAGAGTTTTTACCAAATGGGATGACAATACACTTTTTGAGCATTGAGCTTCAGGCCATGGCTTTGGACATCAGGCATCTGTCTCTTGTGAGGCCCTTGTAGTATTTCAATATCGTTAGAGTTTTTGATTATGGTCTTCTAGTTTACAGTCATCTGCAAACTCTTTGTTAGCCAAAGATCTCTGTATTAGGACTGTACTTCAGACAAGTAGATTTCAACAGGAGAGGACCCAGGACTGAACCCTGTGGTACTCACTTGTCACTGGTCTGAAGTTGGGATTTGAGTCTGCTACTACAGTGTGGGTTCTGTCCATGAGCCAGTTGGCAACCCATCTTTGTGACATAGGATTTATACCTAGTTTAGTGAGTTTATCAATAATTCCAGAGTGGAGGATGATGTTGAAAGCCTTTGGTGAGATCTAGATAAGCTGTGAACCACCTTACTCCTCATCTATGGTTTTGGTGACTGCTTCAAAGAAGTCAGTTAGGCTTAGGAGACATGATTCGCCTTTACAAACCTTGAACTGGTAGGTCCAGAGTTTGGAGGATACCAACGTCTTTTGTTTATGAGTTCCATGATGATATGTTCCATTGTCTTGCAGACCAGGCTCATCAGGCTAATGGGGTGGTAGTCTCGGGGTCTGTCGCGGCTGCCCCTTTGTGGAGTGATAACCATTGCGGCGGCGCCATTCAGTGGGCACAAAGCCTGAGGTGAGGGGCCATGAATGAAACATGGTACTAGGTAGGGTGCCAGTTCATTCTGGTAGTTCATGTAGAATGCAGCCTGGGATAGCTTGCTGTCCCACGGATGCTGCGTCTTGGCTTGAAAGTGTGTGTTTTTACCCAGCAGCCATGATTACAGGAAACTTTGCATTTCCTCCGGTATAGAGATGGGCCCTAGGGGATGAGAGGGGCAAAGTTAGCACTGCACCCATTCGCCAGGATGTTGGCAATATCATTGTTCTGTATATTTAGTGCCATTGCGCCTGTAACTCAGAGCAGATCTGAGTGTTGCCATTGAGATTCTGACATAGCTATAGAATGCTTTGTGGTTGTCTTTAGAGTCGGTGGCAATTTTGTTTTCATAACTGGCTTTGGAAGATTTTATGAGGATTCTCAGTTTACTGAGGTTGACCAGGAAAGTTCCTCCAGTCGGCGAGATTTTACTCTCTTTTTGCAACAATGCTTCTTTCTTCTGTTGTAGAGTGTGTTTATGGCAGAGGACCACCAGATTGGCTTCCTTCTGGAGGATACATCTTGGTTCTATTAGGATAAGATGATCCATGCACTTGTGTAAGTGCTTATAAAGTGCATTTTGTAGGATTCAGCAGTTATGCCTATTGTCAGTCTGCATGAGTGTCATGAAGTTTGCCACTCTGTCTTAAGAAGTGTGAAGTTACTTTGGAGTAGTTTTATGGTGGTTTCCCCAGGTTGGGGGTGGGGGCGGATGTGGATGTCTAGGGTGATTAGTCAGGTCAGATCTGACCAACAAGGAATTGACCTCTGGTGAACAATCGTTGCCTGCGTTGGCAATGATATTGCTGCCCCTGGTGGGGTATGAATAAGTTATCCAAGGCATTGAATTTATGACCCAGAAAACGTTGAGCAAAAGAGAGTTGGTACATGAGTAGTTTTCCAGTTACCGGTGATACAAAATCGCCCATTATTAGGTGTTGCTGAAATCAATACTTTCCAGGTATCATGGAAATGAGGAGTGGGAATCCTGGGGCATGGTGGGAGGTCTGTAACAAGCTACAATTTGGATTGTGGTCTTGCCCAGAGTTAATTGCACTGATAATCTTTGGGATGCATTATGCCAGCAACTAGCCTGTAGGTGTGAATATCCTTAATGAATATGGACACGCCTCCACCTTAGTGCTTCGTCGGGTTAGGTAATAAAAAGGTGTGGTATGAATTATAGCCTGGTGCAACACAGGGGTCCTCTCTGAGTTTCGAAACCAGGCCTCGGCTCACCGTAATAGATGTGTCCCGATGTTTTCTCCATTTTAAGAAGTGCCCTAGTGAGTGCATTGAAGTTTAGACTCTAGCATTGAGCAGCATTACCCAGATTTGCTTGTTTGTACCTGTTATGGTGATGAATTTAATATTTGAACCTGGGCTTCAAAAGGCACTATAGGGGTGGCAAGAGCCTGAGCCAGTATCCGGGAATCCCATGGGCATCAGGGTGCAGGCCATCTCTGGCAAAAGCATCGCGGGTTTGCTGGATCATGTCGTTCCAGGCAGACAAATACTGATCCCCTTAGATTGACACTCAGAAGCTTAGGCCAATTGTTGAAGTCAATCATTTTGTCCTTGTACTATGGTGGCATCATTCTGCGATGGCAGGATGCTACTCAGGGCTAGGTCACAGATTCAGGAAGAACACTCTACCAGGAAGTAGAACTGATGCAAATGCGACTATGTGAAGGAAAATGAACTCTTTGACATTTAAATGTGAGTTATTTTTTTATAATTACTTAAATATCTATGTTATAATTCATAAAATATGTCAGTTATAATGATTTTAAATGATGCAGTTTCTTGTAGTAAGTAAATGTCTTATTTTAGAAGGCATAGAAAATGAAACATTTATTCAAGTGTTTTGAAAATCTACTTGACTGCAGCATACTAATCTGTGTTCAAAACTTATGTTCCAAACATATACATTACTATAACTCATTTAATTCATCTGATTGACAAGCATAAATAACTTTATAACTCTATTCTGGAAGAAATTGTCTTGTGATATATTTTAAAGCAGTAGTATAGACATACAAAATACAGATTTTTTTTTTACAATAATGCAAGTGTTTCTGAGAATTTGCATAACTATGCAGTATGATTTATAACAACTTCTATAAATATAATATTTTATTCTATTGACAATAATGAGTATGAGTAAAATGCTCATATACAAGCAATTCAAGGTTTTTTTCTAGAAGCTGTTGACTGCATTTACATGACAGAAAATAGATGCATCTTAATATATGTAATGTCTGAACCATATTAGCCAAAGTTTTTGATTTAAATGAATGTTAGAACTTATTTTTACATACTTTGAATAAATTAATATGTAAATATGCCTTCCTTTTTTTTTCTCTCTCTTTCTTTCACTCTCTCTCCCTCTTTCATGTCTTTTATTTCTCTCTCTCCTCTTGGTTCCTAATATCAAGTTTATTTGAATGCTATTTGAATACAAGTGTATTATATTACATAGATGTATATAGTAGTATGGACAGTTTTTCAAAAAAAGTTTATTTTAGTTTATATGATGCTGTTTTATCAAGTGTGTAGTCCTGTCTTGCTAGATAATTGAATTGAAAGCTGTTAATTTAAATTAAATATAACCAGTATTAAATTGATAAGGTGGTAGCTGAGGTACTGCTGCTTAGGGTAGGGGTTTAACTTGAGTGGTAAATACTACTCTAAGTTGGAGTTTTTAACTCCAGGCTGGATGCAAGGTTTAATCCTTACATTATTTTCACTTGTTCATTGTTATATGTATATAGTTTTGACATCCACAATATATTTTGTACACTCATTGTCACTACAAACAAAATTGAATCCTATACAAAATCCCATAAGAGATTCAATAAATACAGCTATATTTAAAGATACACCTAAAGGAGGAGATGTAACATTACTTATGTTGTTATTTGTTATTTTGATCATAAGATTCTTAAGTTTTAAAATGCCAAATGACATCTTTAAAAGGAATTTCTTTAAACATTAATGGATTGAATAATCCGTGTAAAGGCAAGCCTAATAAGATACATTAATTTACATAAGGCCAACTTAGTCTTCCTGCAAGAAACCCATCTCTTGAAAAAGATATTGATAAACTAGCCACAAACAAATATACAGTATTGGTTAGTTCAGAGCACACTCAGAAAAAGAGGAGTGGCTATTTTATGGAATAAAAGTATGCCCATTCCTAAAACCATAAAGTCTTATCAGGATGACAAAGGAATGTTTTGTATGGTTACAATACAAATTAATGGGAAGACTTACACTTTAATTAATGTATATTGGATACCTGGAATTGGTATTAATACAGTGAAACATCATCTTGATAAGATCATATCATTCTCTATAGGAGATATTATTTTAGCTGGTGACTTTAATTGTATACTACATGAAAGTGATACTACCACTATAGGAAAAAGAAGAATTACATCTAATGCAAAACATTTAAATGATTTTGCTAATTCTTATCGTTTGAATGATATTAATAATCAGATAGATTCAAAATCATTACCATACACCTTTTTTTCTAACAGATACAAAACTTATTCAAAAATAGATAGGGTCTTTATTTCTAACCAGATGGTAACAGATTTAATTAATTCCAAAATCATTTCATGTCCTATATCTGATCATAATTCAATTGTTTTGAATTCATGATAAAAATACTCACAATGTTCAGATCAAAAGGATACCAGCGTACTTAACTCAACTAAAGACTATAAAGAATATATACTTTCAGAAGTACAACATTTTTTAGACATAAATAATACTCCTGAAGTCTCCATTGTCTATGTTTGGGATGCCTTAAAATCATATCTATATGGACAAAGTATAAGATGGTATAATAATAAAAGGAAATCTTGGGATAAGGAATTGTTAGATATTCAAAGTAAATTAGACTCTTATAAACATAATAATAAAGAAAATACTATGGATAAGAAAGTCATTGAATAAATAAACAAACTAAATAGAAATACAAAGAAATTTTAACTCATAAAGTTAAAATAACTCTAGAGAAATACAAGTTTTTGTCTTACTCAATAAGCCCCAAATACTTACATAGACTTAAAAATAAAACAAAAAGGTTGAATAAACAAAACCATATCAAAGAAATCTTTTCTCTAAGGAAAAAGAAGAATGTTTCTAGTCTACCAGAAATACTAGATGAATTTAGAAATC
Organism: Protopterus annectens; assembly: GCF_019279795.1. Taxonomy (NCBI): domain Eukaryota; kingdom Metazoa; phylum Chordata; order Ceratodontiformes; family Protopteridae; genus Protopterus; species Protopterus annectens. Next base: position 524,845,223 of record NC_056727.1, on the reverse strand, counting down.
ACTTTCACAATATTAACAATAATAACATTAACATGGAACCTAAAGATAAAATAAAGGAGTTTATAACCACAAACATGAATAAAAATAAACAACAGATTAAACTATTGGACAAAAGTATTTCATATACAGAGGTTATTACACAAATAAATAAGCTTAAACCAAACAAAGCACCGGGTAATGATGGTATTATACCAGAGATATATAAAATCCTTTCTAAAAGTACATATTCATTAATACATAAGGTTTTTATTTTGGCCCAAACTGAGTTAATAACCCCCCCATCTTGGCAATATACATTTATTTCGCCAATTTTAAAACCTAATAAAGATCCAACTAGATGTACTTCATATCGGCCCATCTCATTACTTAATGTTGATTATAAAATGTTTATGAGTATTTTTGCTGATAGATTGAAGACAATCATTCCTGGCATTATAGATATAGATCAGACAGGCTTCATTGTAAATAGAAATACTTTTGATAATATAAGAAGAACTTTAACATTAATTGATTTTTCAAATAGGAAAAAGAAAGATTTAACACTTATTAGTATTGATATAAGTTCAGCATTTGATTCAGTAAGTTGGGACTATCTGTTTACCTTACTGAAGTGCACAAACTTCTCAGATACATTTGTAAATCTAATTGAGCATTTATACAAAGGGAACGTTGGCTTATATTAAGGTAGGAACATATGTTTCACAAAAAATACCCATTCTTAAAGGTACAAAACAAGGATGTCCACTTTCTCCACTATTATTCACTTTAGTAATGGAGCCTTGGGCTAATTTGATCAGAAACAGTACTGACATAGAGGGTTTTGAAATAGATGAAAATACAACATCCAAAATTCAACTTTTTGCAGATGATGTTCTAATTACATCAGCAGGATCTAATTCTTCTATGCAGTCTCTATTTGATAAAATGATGAATTTTAAAAGTATTTCTGGTTTAATATTCAATGAAGAAAAAACTAAAATACTACCTATATATACGAAAAAATATTCTCATTAGTGATTTTACTAAATATGTACCCAATTCAGGTCAGATAACTTATTTAGGTATAATACTATCTAAAGATATTAAATCTATTATATATAATAATCATAATACCTGTTTTCTTAATATACAAAATCTTTTTAATTCCTGGAATAATGTTTTTTACTATGGAGGAGAGACTTACAATTATTAAAATGATAATATTCCCCAAGATTTTATACTTAATACAATCAATAATACTTCCACCTACAAAAATAATTATCAAGAAACTGAATACACTAATGTTAAATTTCCTATGGGCACCTAATAGACCTAGGATTGTATTAAAGAAACATACTAATAGCTGGTCTCAAGGGGGTATTTCTTTTCCAGACTTTAATTTATATACTATCTCTTCTATTGTAAAAGTTATTACTTTATTAATAGATCAGTCATATGTCACAAAATGGAAAGATTATTGGGAGCTAATTAGTATGCACTTCATGAAAATCTCCTTAACACATAAAAATATGATTGTAAATAACTCCATGTTATGGTTACTAAAGGAATTTTGTACTTCACCTATTACACCTAAACAAATGGTTTGTTACTCATTAAATATTATTATTAGCTATCGTAACTTTATATTCATGCACCCTAAGTATAGGGAATGGAATTTTATTATATTCCCTATAATGTATACTCAGGGTATGCTTTTGTCATCTACTTCTGAAGGAACTCATTTAGCTATAGATAATGATCTAAAGTACTGGTATCAGTTGATATCTGATAATAAAGTTAAAAATCTAGATTTCTTAAAACAAGAATTTGATCTAAGAGAAACTTGCTGGTTAGAGGTTCAGACCTTTAGACAACATCTCATTGATAGAATAGATCTAATGTCTATAACAGTTAAAGAATCTATTCCAACACTGATTGATTACTTGATATTAAATTTACAACATAAAGTTTCTGATAAAGGTAAACTTTCATACATACATAAAATTATCAGACAAGAAACTTTTACAGTGTAGATACATACTGGAATTATTTCACTTCTATTAATGGGGACCCACCAAATCAACAAGATAAACAATATATATTGGAATCTGCCTATAGAACTACATCTTCCATTGTCTGGAGACTTTATACATGGAAATTTTTACATAGATCTTTTATACACCTTTGATGATGAGTAAAATAAATAATAAAGATAATCTATGTAAGAGATGTAATGTAGAAATGAATGCTGACTGGGCTCATATGTTTTATGACTGTATAAAATTGAAAGAATACTGGAAGTCAGTTAATGAATTTTTGCAGGATCTTTTTACAGATAATTTCATTATTTCTAAATCTCTTATATTATTCAACACACCTGTACCTCAAAGTGTTAAAAGGTTAAGCTTCCCTTGTTATGGTCTATTCTAGCAGTGGCTAGGAAAATAATAACCAGAAATTGGATTTCAGATACACCTCCTTCGTTCAATGAATTTAAAAATGTTATGAATATAGTGTGCCATATGGAAATAAACACAATTAGGTCAAGAACAACTAGAAAAATATCTTATTATATTGTATGGGATAATTTACAAAATTTGTTAAAAAATCCTAATTTCAATAGCATGGTATTTTAGTTTAATTAATTGATCTGATTGTAGTGGATGTCTTTGTAAATACTTTAGTTGTTTTGTTGAATGTTATAATCATATCTATTTTTAATTACTTGTATAAAATTGTTATATTTCTCTTGTATGTTAAAACAATAAACCTGTTTAAAAAAAAAAGATTTTTCTTGAAGAGTGCTAATGAGGAGCTCTGTCTGACATAGATAGGTAGTCTCTTCCAGAGTATGGGAAGTCTCTGGGATAGGAATCTATCCCTCCAGCATATTCTGTTTATTGTGGTGACAAGGTTTAGGTCCCCAGAGCATGTAGCTCAGAGGGACTGGGATTTCTTTAAGTGGAGCATGTCCAAAAGCTCTGGGTCTGACATAGCTTTGTATGTTAGGCAGAGATCACCTTTGAGTAGTCGATATGCGACAGAGTAAAGCTGGAGTTTTTGAGACGGTCTGCGTGGGGCATCTGTTTGAGGCCAGTAATCCTCTTTGTGAGGTATTTCTGTGGCCTTTTCAGTTGTTGTAGATGTCTTGTAAGGTACATACCAATAGGGGCATTGTACTCTATAATGGGTCTAATGAGTGATGAGTAGAGGGGAACAATGACCTCTTTTTTTCTGGATGAGAAACCTTTTATGATGCGGTGAGCCATGTAGAAGGATTTCCTGACCACTGTGGTGATGTGATTATCAAAGGAGAGACTACTGTCCACCTGTGTCCCAGGGTCTCTTATCACACTTTCAGTGTTAAGTAGACTACCACTTATGTGGTAGCTCATAGGTACAGAGTTTTTACCAAATGGGATGACAATACACTTTTTGGCATTGAGCTTCAGGCCATGGCTTTGACACCAGGCATCTGTCTCTGTGAGGCCCTTTTGTAGTATTTCCACATCGTTAGGAGTTTTGATTATGGCTCCTAGTTTACAGTCATCTGCAAACTTTGTTAGCCAAAGACCTTCTGTATTAGCCTGTACTTCAGAGAAGTAGATACCAAACAGGAGAGGACCCAGGACTGAACCCTGTGGTACTCCACTTGTCACTGGTCTGAAGTTGGATTTGGAGTCTGCTACTTTCACAGTGTGGGTTCTTTCCATGAGCCAGTTGGCAACCCATCTTGTGACATAGGGATTTATATCTAGTTTAGTGAGCTTATCTATAATTCCAGAGTGGGGGATGATGTTGAAAGCCTTGGCGAGATCTAGATAAGCTGTGTGAACCACCTTACCCTCATCTATGGCTTTGGTGACTGCTTCAAAGAAGTCAATTAGGTTTAGGAGACATGATCTGCCTTTTACAAACCCGAACTGGGTAGGGTCCAGAGTTTGGAGATTACCAATGTCTTTGTTTATGAGTTCCATGATGATATGTTCCATTGTCTTGCAGACCAGGCTCATCAGGCTAATGGGGTGGTAGTTCCCGGGGTCTGTCGTGGCTGCCCCTTTGTGGAGTGGGATAACCATTGTGGTGTGCCATTCAGTGGGCACAAAGCCTGAAGTGAGGCTATGGATAAACATGGTACTTAGGTAGGGTGCCAGTTCATTCTGTAGTTCGTGTAGAATGAAGCCTGGGATATTGTCAGGTCCCATGGATGCTGTGTTCTTGGCTTTGGAAAGTGTGTTTTTTACCTGTGCAGCCATGATTACAGGAACTTTGCATTCTCCTGGTATAGAGATGGGCCCTCTAGGGGATGAGAGGGGGGGGGGTAAAGTTAGCACTGCACCTATCTGCCAGGATGTTGGCAATATCAGTTGGTTCTGTATATTTAGTGCCATTGTGCTGTAACTCAGAGCAGATCTGAGTGTTGCAATTGAGATTCTTGACATAGCTATAGAATGCTTTGTGGTTGTCTTTAGAGTCGGTGGCAATTTTGTTTTCATAACTGGCTTTGGAAGATTTTATGAGGGATCTCAGCTTCTTACTGAGGTTGACCAGGGAGTTCCTCTAGTCATGAGATTTTACTCTTTTTTGCAACAGTTTCTTTCTTCTTCTGTAGAGTGTGTTTATGGCAGAGGACCACCAGATTGGCTTTCTTTTTTCTGGAGGATAGCATCTTGGTTCTATTGGGGATAGCATGATCCATGCACTTGTGTAAGTGCTTATAAAGTGCATTTTTGTAGGATTCAGCAGTTGTGCCTCTATTGTCCGTCTGCATGAGTGTCATGAAGTTTGCCACTTTTGTCTTAAGAAGTGTGAAGTTGGCTTTGGAGAAGTTTTTTATGGTGGTTTCCCTAGTTGGGGGTGGGGGCGGGATGTGGATGTCTAGGGTAATTAGCTTGTGGTCAGATCTGACCAACAAGGAATTGACCTCTGGTGTGGAACACCGGTTGCTCATTTTGGTAATGACCAGGTCTAGGATATTGCTGCACCTGGTGAGGGTATGAATAAGTTGATCCAAGGCATTGGAATTTATGAATTCCAGAAAACGTTGAGCAAAAGAGTTGGTACATGAGTAGTTTTCCCAGTTAATGGTAGGATAGTTGAAATCGCCCATTATTAGGGTGTTGGGTTGTACCCTAATACTTTCCAGTGTATCAAGAAATGAGGAGTGGGAATCCTGGGGCATGGTGGGAGGTCTGTAACAAGCTACAATTTGGATTGTGGTCTTGCCCAGAGTTAATTGCACTTGGATAATCTTGGATGCATTATGCTGTGCAACTAGCCTGTAGGTGTGAATATCCTTAATGAATATGGACACGCCTCCACCTTTAGTGCTTCGTTCTGGGTTAGGTGGCCAAAAGGTGTGGTATGAATTATAGCCTGGTAACACAGGGGTCCTCTCTGGAGCTTTGAACCAGGTCTTTGTCACTGCACAGATGTCGATGTTTTCCATTTTAAGAAGTGCCTCGAGTGAGTGCATTTTGAAGTTTAGACTTCTAGCATTGAATAGCATTACCCTCAGATTTTGCTTGCTTGTACCTGTTATGGTGATGAATTTGTCATTTGAACCTTGCCTAAAAAAGGCACTATAGGGGTGGAAAGAGCCTGAGCCAGTATCCGGAATCCCAAGGGCAACAGGTGCATTCCATCTCTGGCAAAGCATCGTGGTCTGTCGATCATGTCATCCCAGGCAGACAAATACTGGATCCCCTTAGATTGACACCAGAAGCTTAGCCAATTGTTGAAGTCAATCATTTTGTCCTTGTACTATGGTATCATTCTGGGTGATGGCAGGATGCTACTCAGGGCTAGGGTCATACTTGCCTGGTCTACAAGATCGGAGAGCTCCTCCATGTCTCTTTTCATGTAGTCCAGGGAGGTACGTCTCAGGTCATTCACACCAACATGGACAATGACAGTGTCATATTTGTACTTGTTGTGGAGTGACCTGAGTGCATGCATTATGTGGTGGATCCTGGCACCTGACAGGCAGCTGACAATAACTTTCTCCTTGTTTAGCCTGGTGAGTAGAACATCAGTGTGCCTGACTATAGAGCCACCTATGACTAGAGTGTTGGGTACGTTGTTATGCCTTATGGGCTATGGTTGAGTGGCACACTGAGTTTGTGGGCTATGTGTCATTTGGATTGTGTTGGGGGGGGGGTTGCTTGCGTTTCTGCTTTGGAGGTCCCTGATGCTTGTGCAGGCTTTTATTGAGAGCTTCTGTGAATGTAGGTGTGTGTTTTGTGTTTCTGTGTGTGTGTTTTGGTGGTGTAGGTTTTGAAGGACTATGTGATGAGTGTGGTGTGGTGTAAGTGTTTACCTTCTCTTCTTGACTGTCTAGTCCAGTCTTGGGTGAAGAAAGCTTTGCTTCCAGTTTGGCTATATAAGTGCATCTCTCACAGGTTGTAGTGTTGGGTGGTAGGAGGAGAGGGTTGTCTGTGTACATGAGGCAATTGCTGCATTGCCCCAAGATGCCCAGATTCATCAGGTAGACAGGAGAAATCACTGGGAGCTGACCCTTAGACATGCTTGGATCTATTTATTGTGGAAATTATGCATTTAGAAGATTGGAAATTGACCATTAACCAGCAGAGAGGTTAGAGCTTGATAAATGTAAGTTTGAGCATAGATAATTAATAAATACAAAAAAGAAAAGTAGACCAAGGAAGAATGTATGCTTTAGAAGAGACATTAGTTTTAGCAACAAATGACTAGATTAAAAGATAGCATCACTGTGTGCACTTTTATTGGGTTAACTGGCTTCCTATTGTATACCAAAGTGCTAAACTAAACATCTCAGCTCAAGCAGTCACAAAACTCCATTCTAGAGTCACACCATATTATCTTCTCCATTACTCCATTTCTCTAGAGGCCACAAAGTCACTAGATTCTAGTAATCAGTCTTTTTATTTTACTCCAACACAGTGAAGGTGGGAGACTGGTATAATGGTTAAGGTGTTTGCCTTACAAATACAAGGTGCAGAGTTTGATTCTCACATGGGATGCTTGGCTAGGCAATGACTTGGTTAGGCTAAGCCAATGACCCACAAGTACAGTTAGCCTAGTACTAATCTATGAACATCAAATATTAAACCAATTACTGCAGAAGAGCTAATGGAAATTTAGTATGGTCAACAAAAAGGCATAGACTATTATCCAGAATCCATGGATGCGAGGACTGATTATTTCAGATTTAAGAATATTACAAGTGTGGTCTTGTGTGGGTGAAAGTCAAGTCAAATTTTATTTATATAGCACCTTACAAACAAAGTATGCCACCAAAGTGCTTTACAAAGAATACAAAAAAATAAGATACAAATACAATCAACATACATTACTAAAAGCCAAATCATAAAAATAAGTCTTAAGATTTGATTTAAAAACTGCCACTGAAGAAGACTGCCGAATATAAAGAGGAAGCTCATTCCAAAGTTTTGGAGCTGCAACAGCAAAAGCTCTGTCTCCCCTCGTCTTTAATCGTGACCTTGGGACCTCAAGTAAAGACAAATCTTCTGAGCGAAGTGCCCGAGCAGGAACATAAGGATGCAACATCTCTGATAAATAAATTGGGGTCAACCCCTTTAAGGCTTTAAATACCAATAACAAAATTTTAAAACGAATTCTATAGAAAACAGGTAACCAGTGTAAAGCTGCCAATGTGGGCATAGCATGATCAAATTTACGTTTGCCTTCCAAAAACTTCCCAGCAGCATTTTGAACAAGCTGCAGGTGGGATAAGGCACCCTGACTCACTCCAAATAAAATGGAGTTACAATAATCTAAACATGAGGTTATAAAAGCATGCACCACAGTTTCAAGATCACACCTAGACAAAAAAGGTTTCACCTTAGCCAAACGTCTTAACTGATAAAAAGAGGATGCCACTACCCTATTAATATGACCCCTAAAACAGAGATCTTTATCCATTTTTACCCCCAAATTAATAACAGAATCCTTCAAATAGGGAGTCAATTCACCACAATCTATCATAATGGAGTCATTATAACGCCTAGAACCAAAAAGCACCACTTCTGTCTTTCCTTCATTAAGACTCAAGAAATTTTCCACCATCCATGTCTTAAGCTCACATAGGCAATCCAGAACCTTTGATACTGATCGACCATCAGCCTCATCCAAAGGTAAATAAAGTTGACAATCATCAGCATACAGATGAAAGTCAATACCATATTTCCGTAAGATGTCTCCTAGAGGCAAAATATAAATACAAAACAACAAAGGCCCCAAGACTGAACCTTGTGGAACTCCCCAGGGAAGATGGAAAAAATCAGATGAAAAACCACCCATCTGAACACATACCATTCTATCAGAAAGGTAAGACCTAAACCAATCTAACGCCGAACCAGTGATTCCCACATAATGTTCAAGACGGTGCAAAAGCACCTCATGATCAACTGTATCAAAAGCAGCCGTTAAATCCAACAGCACTAATAATACCGATTTTCCTCCATCAGTTGCAAGAAAAATATCATTCATAACTTTCAACAGAGCTGTCTCAGTATTATGTAATGGTTTAAAACCAGATTGAAAATTTTCTAAAAAATTATTTTTATGTAAAAAATCCAACAATTGGCCATATACACATCTCTCCATCACCTTACTCAGAAAAGGTAACTTAGAAATTGGCCTATAATTAGCCAATACAGACGCATCAAGGCCAGATTTTTTCAATAGTGGATATATAACCCCCCTTTTAAAATCATTGGGCACTACACCAGAAAGTAAACTCGTGTTAATTATTGTCAACACAACTGGTGCCACTGTTGAAGATACATCCTTATAAACAAACGATGGTAAAACATCGTCAGGAGAACCACTAGGCTTAGCCTCATTTATCATTTTAACTAAATCTGGCAATAATATTGGATTAAAAGTACATAATTTCTTCGAAACAGGAATCAATGGACCCTGTAAGGAAACCATAGGCACAGTCATTCTTAAATTAGCAACCTTATCCATAAAATATTTAAGAAAATCATTACAAATTGTAGTTGAAGCCTGAACTGGGAAATAATCTTGAGCATTTAAAACAGAATCAATTACATCATACAAAATCCTAGGATTATGAGAATTTTCAGAGACAAGGTTAGAATAATATATATTTTTTGCAGATTTTACAGTATTCTGATAAACCTTCCAACTTTCCCTCAAAGCAATTAAATATACGGAAAGCTTATTCTTTTTCCACTGCCTTTCACATCTTCTACATTCTCTCCTTGCAGCTCGAGTAATATCCGTTACCCACGGATTTCTTACTGAATTTTTCTTTTTCAAACGCAGAGGGGCAATAATATCCAAAATATCCCTACAGGTCTCATTAAAACAGCTTAAAAATCCATTCAATGTAGACCATTCTGAAAATTGAAACATAGCTTCTTTAAATAATAAAGAAAACCTCTCAAGAACATCTTGATTAAAAAAACGTCTGAATCTAACTGGAACAGAGTGATTTTCTACACTAGAATACAACTTAACACCAAATACAATAGGTTTATGATGAGAAAACACAGCATCATGTATGCAAAGATTTTCCACAACAAGCCCAGATGATAATACCAGATCCAACATGTGACCACATTCATGAGTGGCCCCATCAACACATTGATTTAAATTAAAACAATTTAACAGATCACAAAAATCTGAAACAAGTGGCTTATCTGGACAACAAACATGAATATTATAATCCCCAAGTAAAATAATCTGATCATAACGTAAAACATACTCAGACAAAAATTCAGAAAATTCAGATATAAAAACCTTATTGTAACTTGGAGGTCTATAAACCACTGCACAAAGAAGTGGACTTAAATGACCCAATTCAAATAAGCATAATTCAAAACTACTATAAGTAGTTACAGGATATAGTTGTTTTATTAACAAGTTTGTTTTACAAATAACTGCCAGCCCACCACCACGTCTTAAAACTCTAGGCACACTAATAAGCACACAGTCCACCGGCACCAGTTCATTCATAGCGCTCCATTCACCAGATGAAATCCAAGTCTCAGTTATGCAAAGTAAATCCAACGTATGTTGCATAAAAAATTATTTTAAAACAAATGTCTTATTAGCCACTGACCTGGCATTCACCAGTCCCCACTTTAAAGTTGACACAGCTCCTACAGCAGGCAATGCTTTAGCTACCGGTTTCAAGTTCCTCAAATTCACTCCTCTCAAACAGCAGCGTCGATACCGTGGAAAAGAAACACAATCCCCCATCGAGGAACCAACAACAGGGATACTCCACGAAGCTATAGGATTCCACATCTGCCCAGACACCAAAGACCCAGGAAGCAGCCTTCGCTTAACTCCCAGAACGCCAGAGAAGGAAGAGACCAGCAACTTCAATTTGACCAACCGTCCTCCACGGCAGCCCCGCTTCCTACGCTTCCTCAGCCTCCCACCAACAGAATACAATGGCGGGAAAGTCAAACAGAACTCTGGCAATGGATCCAAAACAGGGGAAGACACGCTCCGATAAACACTTCCCCCAAACGGCAGCAATCCCGCAGCGACACCCATATCAATCAATGAACGTCGGTCATAAGTAGTTTTCAAATACACACACTGCCAAACACACGCAAAAAGCAGCAAACACATAAAAACTGGCAGAGCTATCAGACGGCAAGCCGAACACACTGGCGCCATATTGATTTCTTGAGTGGATATTGTATTTCAGTAGATAGTCAATAGTATGACTTTACAGATTTCTGTTTTCAAAATGTTTATCAAGGGAGAGGACAAGTTAGGGTAAAATTCTTTATTTGAGATGGGTGACTTTACTTTTGGCAGTGGTATTGTAGTAACCATTTTCTATTGGAAATTGAATCTGCTTTATGTAATTATAAAAGAAAATGTGAACTTAACGAAGGATAAATGTTTTAGATTGATGAAGGATAAAAAACTTGGCAATGTTTAATAAACCATAGAAAGATTAAGTCTGAACCTTGGCTGCCATGGTTGGGTAGAAACATAGGTTATTTACCGACTGTTTTTAAAGAGATCATTCTGGTATGGAATTGGGAGAGAAACTGGTAAGAATGGGCGAGGCAGTATGGTATATGAGGAAAAGGAAGTGAATAATTCTGTTTTGAAGAGTTTTGCAGTGAAGGTCTATTTATTAGAGATGTTTTGGTTCAGCTAAGATTATTATTTATTTCTGGTCAGAACATTTTAGAATTAGAAAATAAATTGATTTGATTTTCAGGGTAATGTTGGCATTTTGTTTCCTAACTGCCTTTCTAAACTGATTTCTAACAGAAGTCTATATGGATTATAAAAAGGTTTTAGTTCAGTTTTCCCCTCCAAGCTTTGTCTTTTTTTTTCTTTCACTGGGTGAAGGAAGCCACAGGATATCCTCGAAACATTACTTGCTTCCATATAGAAAATAATTGGAGGAAATGATTTTGTCTTTGGGGTATACAAGAGAGTGAGAATGGAGTAAGCAATGGCAGGGATTTCTGAAAGGTATTATCAGGACAAGTTTAAAGTTGAAAATTTATTGTGAAGACAAGGGTGAGATTAAAATATTTGTTTCAAACAGGTATTAATAGAGTTGGAGTCTTATTAGACCAGAAAAATGCTGTAAGACAATCTTCAGGTGTTTGGTGGTTTAACAGTTAGACTTTACATGCTGTTTATTTGTAATACCTACATGCAATAGTGATTGGTTAGATGTATGTAGGTTGGTTGAAAGGTATTTGGCCAGATTCAATAAAGTCTACACTAAGTGTACACTAAGTTAAGCGTATAAAATATGTATTCAATAAAATTCTTATCACATTTTTTGTGATTTCTAGTCATTCAGAAAGATTACACTAAATGTACATGTAATCTGCACTTTCTGGTAACTTTTATGAATCCCTATCAATATTTAAAGCTGCAAGAATATCAGTAGACAAGCTAAAATTAGGAGGAAGAAAGTGTGTGTTATGTCTGTGTTGTCTGTTCACTCAGAACAGTGTACACTTGGTGTACACTTACTGTAGGCTTTATTGAATCTGACCCATTCATTTACTTGAACTGATAAATCAAAGTCTGTTAAACTCCCAAGACAATCGTGTATAGAGGTTTGAAGAAAGGTGACATATTCATCACTTAGAAGTAAATAATTGTTTTAGTAGATAATGTGTAATGAGACTCCCCAGGATTCAATAAGCCAATTTTACCATGCAGGAATAGTGCAGCAGCTCCTGCACGGAATATGGCCGCCGAGCAATCCAGTAAACAAGGCTGGAGGTGTACACGCGCCTGCCAGCACTATTCTGGAATGGACACCACTCAATAATGCTAATTACTTCATTTTCTGGTGAAAACCATGCAAATGAGGTGAATTAGTGGTTCAGTAAGCAGGCAGACATCCGTGCCAGAACAGTGTGAAGTGCAGAAATGTATTCAGTTACTAACCGAGTACATTTCTGCAAAAATCAAAATGAAGGCATGACAACTCAAAGTAAAGCATGTATAATAACCATTAAGCATGCCAATGGCCAAAAATATTGTCATTGGCATGGAAAACTGTTGCAAAATTATAAAAATCAAAGTTTCTTTTTTTGTCCGATTTCGGCCGTTTAAGCATAGCACAGTGGCTCGCCAATGGGATTGTGCCGAAAATAAAAAAAAATGTGAAAAGACAATTTTAAGTGAAATCTGCATTTTGCCATTATAGTGTATGGCATGCAGAATCAAAACAATAACAAGTAACACTGGTTGCTAAGGAGGAAGGCTCTGGTGTAGTGGTGTAACTAGGGCTAAGGCAGTGGGGTATGCAAATGAGCAAATTTTACTGAATCACTAAAGGGGAGACCATTCTCTGGCTGCACCTAACCATGTAGGAGCTGTAAGGCAATGGTGTAACCAGGAGAAGCAGCTGACATGAAAAAGGGGTGTGTCATGCTTGGTGTAATCACAATGGAGCTCTACGGCTCCCATTTGAGCTTAGCTAAGCACAGATAAGCAAGAAGGTGTGTCTGAGGCTGTATGGACTTATTCTATGAAATGAAGAGGGTGTTCTTGTCCAGGGAGGGCCATTTCTGCTTCAAAATGTTTACTTTAGCTAAACAGGTTTGCGCTGCGTGCACTCAGTCTAAAACAAAATAAAGCCCCCGGAAATAGCAGAACTGTTTACATTTGGGCATCGGGTTTGCATGGCACACCTCGCGGCTTAAAAGGGGTGGAAATGGGAAGGGGGAAAAAAAAGGAAATAGCAGAATAAAAGCAATCAAGTACAAATAAAATAGCATGCAAATGGAATGTATCATAGCCAGCCAATCATACAGGCAGCATCTACAGCACAACAGTATAAACTGTGCAAACACCTTTCAATCTGTTATTTCCCACAAACTCTGCACCATTGATGTACACACTTAGGGGAATTTTAACCGACAAAATGTTAAGGGCTGCTGTTGATTTAATACAGCAGTATGTGCTAGAGCTGAGGGCAGTGAGGAGGATAATGCTGGCAACTGCCCCAGACTGAGGAGGAGGAGAAGAGTGTTCAGACCCAGGGTAACCTACCAGGGGCTACATGATCTTGAGATAGTAGAGCATTACAGAGTGGATAGGGACATACTTAAACAACTCTGTGAGCTGTGTCAACCTCCCATCAGACCCAGAGCAAACAGAGGGGAACCCATCCCAGTGAATACCAAGGTATGTCTAGTCTTAAGAATACTAGCTACAGGTACTTTCCAAAGACATACTGGGGACATCATGGGGGTCTCACATGAATCTGCATCCAGGGTACTCCTCCAATTCCTGGATGCCATGTTACCACATGCCAGTTAGCATATTTACTTCCCCAACAATTGTGAGGAGAGAACTAGCAAGATGCTTCTCTTCCACCATGTAGCAGAATTCCCGGAGGTACTGGGTGCAATAGACTGCACCCATATCCACATCAAAGCACCACCCAGTGAACAGAGTAAGGTCTACATAAACCACAAGGGATTCCCCTCCATCAACTGCCAGGTCATGTGCAATGCCCAGGGCATTATCATGAATGTGTGTGCTGGCAGTCCTGGAAGCTATCACAACTCCCACATCTGGCATTCCTCACAGCTGTACCAGGGATTTGCCAGGTGGGACATCCTGTATGGCCATCTGGTGGGGGATGCTGGCTATGCACTGGAGCCATGGATGATGACTTCCATCCAAAATACACACACACCCATTCAAGAATGCCATAATGAGGCACATGCACAAACCAGGATCATTATAGAGTGTATGTTTGGGATGCTCAAGTTACAGTTCTGCTGCCTTGACATATCTGGTGGATCCCTGCAGTATTCTCCAGCCACATGTGCACACATGTTTATAGTATGTGCCATGCTACACAATATGATCCTGCAGAAACAGTTGCAGCAGGAATAGCATGATGAAGGGCCACACAGCCCCCTACTATTGCCAAAGTCCCCACAGGCACAGGGGACTTGGAGGAGGAACCCCCTGACCAGATCCTGTAGGAAGACGGAAGCGTGCCCAGTATGCCCTGGCCTTGGCAAAGAGGCAATGCATAGAACACACACTCACACTGTAGGGACCCAGGGACTGACACCCCTCTCTGACTCGCTTACACAGTAAAATGGATGCCACACACATCACACTACCTGTACCTTACCATGAATAGGCAGTGTACTATCTGCATATGACATAGGCAGCTCTCAAGCACCCTCCTCACAACTGCCACAGGCACACAAGGTAAGTCAGTCTTCTTAGCAATAAATGAATGGATTAGTATGTTCTGGTAGCATATCTATGGTATCGCTGCATGCATGCAAGGGAATGGAGTGGCCTACTGGGATAGCAGCAGACAACTGACAGCTATGTGGGATACCAGGAAATGTTTGTCCAATACTGGCCTCCCCACACTATGCAGTAGTACCCAAGGTGGCATATCCCACTGCAGTATATGTGGTGGGCCAACTAACTAGGGGGTCATAGGTCACAGGCATGGATGTCACTGTGGGGGTCCCATACTCACCTATCAGCCTCACCCAGCAAGTTAGCCACAGAAACCCATAAAGAAATGTCTGGCAAAGGCCCACAAATGGCGACAATGATGAAATACCCCCTACACTTACACAGTGATAGCACAGCTGATCTTGCAGTTGCAATAATGCTCTGAAGGGTAAGAAGTCTGAAATTCAAATGTATGCCATTACAATCCAACCTGTGGTCTTTAGTGATATGACTCCAGTCTCCAAGACAGGACACAATACTATGCTAAATGGAACCAAAATGTAAAGCACATATCATCACAGTCTGTGCAAATGTGTACAGTTGACAGGTGTGCCCCCCCACACCCATATCCCTATAATAATGCAGTAACATGTATGTTTGCAGGGTAGTAGCAGCAGAGCACACATTGTCAGGGCTGTCACAATCAACATGATAACTTGTTGTTACATGTCCACAATATGCAGGGGTCAATGAGCTATACATATGCATGGTTAATACTGTCAAGATGTGGCCAGCACTTACTCCCGGCTGTTGTTTACTAGTGGCCTAGGTACAGTACTGTGTTTGACAGGGCCATGTTCCAAGAACTGCAGTGCCAACTATTTTGCATGTCAGCCACACCTATGGTAGGAGTTGTACACACTATCCAGGTGTCAATATCTGTTACTGCTGAAAAGCTGGACGGATCATGGACAGGGGGCCACACATATGGACATTACACAGGTTGGAGTAGCCTACGCAGTGCCTACCATACCTTGCAACTGTGGAGACCTTTTGCAGAATGTCCAGAGGTTTGCATCATATTTGTGGTCTCTTCATCATGAAGTAGTGGTTGTCTGGCAAATCATGAAAGACTAAAGTCAGAAAAAAATTACAGATTCTAGTGTCTCAGACATCATACCCTATAGGAAAATCCACGCTAATGCAAAATCTGTTATTGTATCACCTTTCTAGGTTTGTAAGGCCAATAGCTAAAATAGTCCCTATATTTAGGCCTTTGTTCCCCAACTACGTATGGGTTTGCCCAGATGTCTGGCCCTCAGAAGCTGAGAGGTATGGTGCGTAGAAACACTGCATGTACCTGAAGGTCTGTGTACTGCCAGGTCATAAAAGGCTGCCACCTTTCTGTGTCAGCACTGACAAAACATGTCACTGGCCAACAGTCATACCCCTGGAAAGGCAAATTCTCACAGAAGGAGCACAAGTATGCCTTGTATATCTGTTCTGCTTGTCCTAACATTGCATTTGCTTGACAACAATTTGCCAAGCAAGAAAAGGTCATGTCAAAACATCAATGACAGACAGTGGAGAAGCAGACATCATGCTCATGACAGAAAGAAAGAAAATGCCAAACTGGTCCCCCAACTGTTCTATTTTTGGCAGAACAGTATCAGCACCCTGTCCCCATGTGTGGTCCTTCATCTGTCATATTTGGGCCTATTCAGCTGTCAGAGACAGTGACGGTTTGACAGCTAGGCCAACATGTAGCTGCATAATAACATAGTAACATAAAATGTCTGAGGAGCACAGCAGATGTAGTGGTGCAATGATGGACAGCCTGCCAAATAGGTATGCTCAGAGATGTGAAGTCCATAACCTTGTGTGTGATGTTACGGCATTTACCCTGCTCACATCAGAATTACAAACACATAGTAGTCACTGTGGGCAGAGCCTGTGACAGGAATACAGAAGGATAAAAGAGACACACATAAAGGGGAGGGGAACCACTGGCCAGAGAAATGGAAAATGTGCACACGAGAACAAATTTTGCAGTAACATAGGTGCCCTACAGTGTGTGGAGGCAGTAAACATCACCTGAAAATACATAACACACACCCACATAAGCGGAAGTCCGTAACAAACCAAAACTCCAAGCAAAGGACACCTCAGAGGCAAAAACACATGAGAACTGCACAAACATACACACCACATACCACACATACTCCACATACCAGGGTCTTGCAAGCACTAAGGCCTTACCATACACACAGCATATTACTGATAGAATACTCCACTGTGAGACACACAGATGTGCCACACATCAGGCAGGATAAGGAGAAAGCCACAGTTACTTGTTTGTCAGGTGCCATAATCTGCCATATCACACATGCACTCATGTCACCCTGCAACAGGTACAGGTATCACTCTGGCATGGTCCATGGTGGTGTCTACATGTCAGCTGTACCTTCCAGACTATAGGAAAATAGACATGATTCAGCTTGCTGAATATGTATCCCATGCAGGTATGTCCCTAGCTGTACACAGCATCCTGCTGTCACCCAGATTGATGGGTTAATACAAACAGAAAGTGATTGTCAGTAACACTTGGCTCACTTACTGCTGTCATCCCAGGGGGATCCACTGCCTGGCAGCCTGGGAACATATGAATGACAGAACGCGCTGCCTTGCCACAGATGGCCTACATCTCTTTCACCTGGCCTACAGGCCTCTGGCAAAGGCCCATGCCTCACCCATAGTGCCTTTGTAGGGAATATCATGGGGTCCATACTGCCTCCATAATACAGTCAATGAAAGACCATACAGCCAAATGCTAGGAGCATACTTCTCAACCCCATAGAGCAAGAAATCTTGACAAAGCCATAAATAATGGGGGATAAAGGCCCAAATATAGGGACACTTTTTAAGTAGTGATCTTATAATGTTAGAAAGTTGATAGAATAACAGAGTTTGTATTATCAGGGATTGTCTGAAGGGTATGAAGTCTGAAACTCAAATGTCTCTGTCAGTATTTCCTGACTTTAACCCTGAGTGGTTTGCAATAAATGTGCTTGAAAACCAACCAGATATATGAGGCATGAATCTGGACATTCTATGAAAATCTGTACAGTTGAGAGGTATGGCTAGGAGTCTAAACAGGAGAATGCACTCATTGTAGGCAGTCATAACCCTGGAAGATGGTGAAATGTCTGTACTCACAGAAACTAGGCCCACAGCCATGGAGAGAAACACATCCTTACCTGATCACTCATCCTATCACACAGCCAGAACCCAAAATGTGGGTAGCAAAGCCAAAGGAGGTGGAGTATAAATATATGTTAGACAGACACACACCTCCAGGCTGGTCAAACAGTCTGACACACACGAGACACTCCATATGCAGTCAACTGTTGACAAGACCCATATTCAAATCATAGGCAGCTACAGGCCAACATATTTGATTCAAGACACCCACCTCACATATCTGGCCCTCTACAAATCTATCAGGATTCCACCCATCACCCTGATCCTGGCTGAATTATATTACCCAACCATAGATTTGAAATACAACCATGCCAGAACAGGAATGCACAGAGATTCCCCCATCTTAGGAAGGCTACATCCTCAGGACAGCCAGTTGATACCCCCACAAGATGTGGGATGCACCATCTGTCCCCCATACCTATGTCAGACATGGCAGTAACCAACATGATCAAACACTGCAGCACCCCTATGGTCTCATCCTCCCTGGCAAGATCCGACAGAAAAGTGGCCACATGCCATATCACCATCACCCCTGACCCCCTCTAGCCATGGTAAAAGAAAGATGTCCTACAAGCTGATCACAAACACCAGTGGGATGGTGTAAACAGCTGATCAGCCTCCTACCCCACTAGAGAAACAGGCACCAAATAACAAATGTACACAAAACAACTATACCAGCATATATATAGAGATGTGCAAAATCAGGAACACCTGACAGGACAACATCATCGTTTGCAAGGGAGAGTAAACCTGCCCACAAACATCTGTAATAAAGGAACTATATAATACAAGGATAACATTGTCGAACAGGACCAAGAAGGAGCAGGTGCACAATTGGAAGTAATCGCCCCTTAGCCCAAACAAACAAAGAAGAGCACCAGTCAAATCCACTAAAGGCAAATCTGAGTCCAAATTGCACACATCTAAGACAAACAATTGTAAGGCCTTCCTCACATAAATCTGTATTCTCAAAGGAAGCTCCCAGATCTGTGCAGAACTGGTGGTCAAGGACACCACATACACAAATGCTGTAGATATAGCCAATCCACTGGCTGACAGATGCAGTGGAAATGTCTTACCTTTGCCCCCCATCATGGAAGCAGGACATCCGCAGTACCTGAACACCCAACCCTTATCACTAGGCAACAGGGCAGCAATGCCCTCTCAAAGTCAAGAAGACAGCCTCCATGGGACCTGAAGACAGCCCAGGTTGCAACCTACAGGAACCCAGGCATGAACTGGCAGCATCATTATGCACCCTACACACCCAAGCCCTGAGTATTGTCTTTCTCACAGCTGAGTGGCAGACAGCCACTGTCATCCATTTACCCTAAGGTGGACTGTTCACTGATCCAGGAAATGAAAGAGACATCAGTCTAACTAGCCTGATCTGCAAGACCATGCAATGGATTGTCATGGATCTCATTAACAGGGACATATGCAAAATCAAAATACATTGCCCTACACAGTCTGCCATTCTTAGGGGAGGTATGTCATTGACACTGGAGGACTTCTCTGAGGCAGCCAACAAAAGCATGGATGGGGACAGATTGTGCATCCCAGCCACCTTGACCTGGTCAAAGCCTTACACACTATACCCCATATGGCCATAGTACATGAACTCTGTCAACTAGGCAGCAATCCATGTTACCAGATGGGTAGCAAACTGATTCATTGATAGAACCCATATTTTCATAATGAGGTAGACAACTGAAACAGTACACTCGTACTGTGTGGCATACAGCAGGGATTGGTCTGGGGGCCTCTGGTATATGGGATATACTCCCCTAAGGTGCAGGCCATAAACACAGGCCTATGGCTGACCAAGTAGGCAGATGACTGCAAGCTGGCAACAGACATCAATACCCAAAGTGATGTGGATGTCCTACAACAGGGCCCCAACAAAACAAATGACTGATGCCAGAAACATTGCCACAAGCTGAATGTCTACAGATGCATCAGCATCCTCTTTTTGGAGACTGGCAGACTCACATAGTATCACATTAACAACACCGTCCTACATACACAATCAGTAGTGAGGCAATTGGACACCTAGGCTGATAGCAACCTGAAGTCTGAGCACCATGTTGCTTCCGTTGTACAGAAAGCTTCATAAATGGGACAACCAAAACATAAGTGTCATCCATCCAGGAACAAAGAGGTCATAAGAACCATGTATTCTAACTTTATTAAGCCAATCATTTTGTTCAGTGTCCCCTTCGGCATGTACCTCACAAAGCACATGCAGCAGCTGGAGAGACCACAGAGGTTCCTCATAGGGAGAATGCAGGACCACAGACACCTACCCTACACAGATAGGCTAACAGCACTGTCCCTCTACTCAGTTCCATATGGGCTCCACAGAGGTGAACCCTCTCTGGCATGCAAGGCAATCCAGACCCTGCCTTGATGGACCTGTTGCACATCTGGAAGTCAAGGCCCACTCGATCTACCTGTAGGCACAGCATCAACCTGGTCTGTGATAGCAATAGGGCTTGTTGGTGTGACAGATATGCATTCCACACACTCCCCTATCTGTGGAATGCACTCCCTGTCCACACCAAACCAAGTTCCTCAATACCCCTAATGAAGTGCCCCCTGTATATGTGCATGGGAAACAGAACATACAGTCCTGTGATCCCACCCATGTCCCTGCTGGACAAGGGCTCTGTGTACAAACATGTCTTAACATGGGCTACACTCATGTTTGTGAGGGTTATAAGGGCATCAGGGCCAATAGCCTACTAACCTCATATCAGCCTATCAACCTATACAAAAATATCTGTCAGTGTTTCACCACAGTACTCTGTACTGCTCTGCCACTGACATACCTGGAAATCACAGTGTTATGTGGAATATACCACACATATAATGGACATCTCTGCCAGTAGAATGCACTCTGTACTCACCCCTATACATCTCAACCTCTTACAGCAAAACATCTGGACATGGTCATAAATGATAATGTGACAAAGGCCCAATGATAGGCTTGTGTTTTAAATATTGCCCTTACAAACTTCATGAATTGGCTGTACAACAGGTTTTGCTTTAGCATGAATTGGCTGAAGGTTATGAGGTCTGAGACACAAATGTTCTGTCATTATTTTCCAAATTCCCAGTCTTTAAGTATATGCCACCAACTTGCCAGAAAACCACATGTTTATGACACATGGACAAAACAAAGTCAAACATCTGGACAATCTGGAAAACCCTGTACAGTCAAGAGGTATGCCCACACCAGGATATGACCTTCCATGTAAGAAGAATACCACACAGGGAGGAGATCCCCAGCCAGTATATCACCAAGGTGCTGGACTCTTCACACAGCTACAGTACTCAATCGGCTGTAGCCACACCTCAAAAATGGCCAGATTGTGCAAGAATGTCTAGCATCTGGCTCATTATATTGGTCCATGCATCATCCATCTTGTATTTCTCTGTTAAATAACTGTGATGATCTGAGGATTTCTGTCAGTAGGTAATGACACAATATGCTACAATGTCAAATGTCATATATGTCAGAAAATGTTTGCTAAAACAAACCCTGTAACCCTAGAAAATCATACATTAATAAGAGCAACAGTTACAGTATCTCTCTATGTTTGGGTCATTGTCTCCCCATTTTGGCAGGCTATCTCCAGATATCTTGTACTAACAGGTTGAGAGGTATGGCTGTAGCACACAGAACCCTGGACTGGAGTACAACTATCTCTAGAATGGAGTCCCACACTCACTATATAAGGTCATACTGTGTATGCTCCTACACTTAGAGAAGTAAAGCCCATGTCGGAAATGACATCATACTTATATATCTGTATTGTGCAAAGTCTTTGTATACACACAGCTATGTACAACTTAAATGTCTCCACACACACACACAGCAGACAGGATTACACACAGCCATCTGTAGGTGGCCCAT